>NC_080767.1:34037088-34112088 GCF_020826845.1 Diceros bicornis minor | reverse complement strand
CATAATGTTTAGGAGATACAGATAAAAGAAAAAGCCTTTTAAAAATTCTCCATATACCCCATAAGATCACACCAGACCCAAAATAATATAGGTAAGAATTAATCAACTTATACATCTAAAGGCTTGAGAACCACTCTTTTTAAAATCTTATGTAAATTACATACTCATATTTAAGTAATCACAGGGAGACATTTATGATATTAGTTTATAAATGAAATTTGCAATCACTCCATGTTAGAATGCAGTCTCTTAAGGGTAAACGAAATTCCCAAAGGACAGTCTCAGAACAGAAGAACCAAGTAACAAGGAAAATCTTATTAAATTCTCCAACTAGGCTTGTGGATATTTTAGGGAAGCTTGTATTCACCAAACAGAGAAAAAGGAAAAGAAGACATCTTAATATTTTAGGATCAGGAAATTAGATAAGTCAGTCAAGCACCAGTAACAGTGAAAAGGTGTAATTTCTTTATCATGAAAGCAAACGATGGCCTCTGTAAAAGTCAGTACAAAGCTAGAATTGACATAAAAACAGAACGGCTGGATTTTGTACAAAAGAAAGACTACTTTTCCCCCCATAACCTAAAAATGAAAATTTGGACCATATTTGAAACAAATTCTAAATGCAAAACTCACAAGTTCCAATATAAGTAAACCAAGCAAATAAAAACTCAGCAATTAAAAAAGGCCTTCATGAAAACAATACAACCAAAAAGGCCAAGTAGAAGGCAAAGCCCACAAAATTGGTCACGGATGAGGCACACCAAGCAAGCCTTCAAATGAAAGTTGCTTGCAAAAGAACTCTGGCAACTAATCCCCATAATCTTGGGTCAATATTGACCTGTTTTACCCTAAACTTCAATTGTTCTAGCCTAAAAACTGCCTGTGGATTTCTCTTTAGTCCTCTCCTACCAATGAGCACCATTAAGCTAATACACTCTGCTAAGTGCCTCCAAAAAACCATTTTTTTGTTTTAACCGAAGCTGCTATTTTCTGGACTAGAACACATTAAATGCAAAATGAAAACATTGGGTGTGTAAATTTCTCCTCACTGGAAGGCTGAATGGAGAGGGGTGAATTCTTTTATGCATGTAATAGTTCAGAAAACTGATATGATGTCAACATGAATGTGTTTTACAATAAAATTGGGTGTCAGAGCCAGAATGGATTCACTGTCTCTGCAGGCCAGAGCATGGCCACTGTTGCCTAGAATTGAGTAAAGTTGTCAACTGAACTGATGTTTAGCTTCAGTAAGATGGCCTGAAAGAGAAGAGCTAGCACAAGGAAAACCCGCTGAAGCAACTTTTTGCTTTAAGAAACAGCTTATATTTCTAACCCCATCTTAAGGAGGTCAGTGACTTTATCATTTGAAGGCAGAAGATAAATTGACACTTCATCAAAAAATAAAGATATAAGTTAAAGTCTTCAAAATTAAAGCCTGAGATAGAGGAAAAGAAAATATATGCTTTCTGAATTATGAGTCTCTCATAAAATCATTTCATATTTCAGATAGGGTATTGTTTTTACTTAAATTTTTCATCTAGATTCTTGTTAACCGTGCACCAAAAACTTCGCTAAAAAGCAAAAGCACTGAGTCAAATGATTTCTACCCATTTAAATTGTTCCACACTAGACCAATGCTGCAGTTTACTACAACATAATTCTGAAATTAACTCCAACATCCAGAACAGTTAAGAGATCAACTTAATCTCCCTTGATTCTGTAACCAGGACAATCAATTCTGCCTACAGTAAAGGAAGCATTGCCCACCCAACAGCATTCTCAACAAAAGCTGGCTGTACACGCTATAGGCACTGCAAACCCAAGACCAAAACAAGCCGTATTAACAGTAGAGCTATACTCCAGAGACTTCACTCTCTTCCCTCCCTGTCACTGAACAAACTGAGATAAGACAACACTCTGGGGATGAAATAGCAAAGAGGAGAAAAAGCGGAGTGGTTATAAATGCCCTGTTGCAACAGTTACGTACATAAAAATCCAGCCATGCATTTCTCTGGTGCCTACTGTATCACAAGTCCAAGGCAAAAAACACAGAACCTAGGGGGTGCTAGATTAACGCAAACAAGAGAATAATCTACAACATTTCCCCTATCCCCACAGAACCAACCATTAGCCAAGTTTGATTTTAAAAACACTGCCACAACATACTTGAGTTTTCAACAATGAGAATAAATTTAACTCCATGTACTCACCTAATCATTCAAATAGTTTAGGATCTAAGACTGTAGGCTTAGAATTTACATAGAACTTGGGAACAAGTCCAAGCTCTACCACTTAATGGCTAGGTGATCTTGGGCAATTTACTAAACCTCTCTAGGTCTTAGTTTCCTCATCTGAAAAATAGGAATAATTAAACAAATTACAGTTGATGCATGTAAAGAGCCTATCACAGTCCCTAGTATATTGTGGGCACTAATAATGTTAGTTCATAATCATGTAATAATTTCTAAGTAACAATACAGTTAAATGCTATTTAGTAATTAGGTTAGCTTGGCCAACAGAAATCAAAACCTGTGAGGCTCTATGCAGGCAATAACAGCAACAAATTCAACAATTTAAAATCAAACAAGCAAAAAATTCCACAAAGGACACACATTTTGGGTTCAAATCTTTACCTCAACTCCCTTTACAATGTTCTTTTCATGGCAATTCAATTAGAATGAGATTCAAAAGAAAGAGTAAGGACAAAGAAATAACCCTGTAATATAAATATTTCCAGTCTTTGCCCTTCACCCCACACACACATATAACTTCCCAAAAGGCCATATAACATATTTTAAAACTAACATTTTTCAAATAAAAATTTTCTTGATGTAGAAAGATACAATACACTACTGTTATGAAATTATAGTCAATGCACCAAGAAGATCAAGGAGTTATGAAAGAAAAATTGGCAATTCTTTAAAGGAAAGGTGAAAAATTTACTTGGAAGTTTAGCTATTGCTAAGGGATGGAATGTGTGTTAGGAGTCACTCATAAGCCCCTAAAGCATATATAAGTAATAATATAAAACCCAAGCAGGAAAGACCAGGAAAAAGACATTACCTATTGCTACACATTGCCTATAAGAAACAACTCCTAAAAAGCCAGCATAGTAAGGATAGCACTATTTGCACATGATCAGAAGAACACTATTAAATAATTGCATTGTAAGCGGCATCTAAAACAACATGGACACATTTCCACTGCTTTAAAAGAAAACTCCATCCTGGAAAAATTCCTCCTTTATTCTATCTACAGAAAGTTGTTTCTATCTACAGAAAAAATTTATGGAAGACATTTTTAATACCTGCATAACATTAGACAAGTCACAATTATTTATCTTCACTATCCTCTTTGCTATTTAAGATAAAAAGCCAAAGGACAGGTCTGTGAACACAAAAAGCATAAAAACAATCCCTCTGCAGATACCCATATTTACAAAGAAGCATCTGAATGGCCCACTGTCCAAAGTGCTCCCTGTAGTCCAGAAATGAGCAACACAAGATTGACAGATAACAGAACATTGTACTAGTCTCTTAAAGCTTTTGCTTTATACTAAGAATTTCAAGCCAGCAAAATACTTCAAAACGGGGTATAAATGTATTAGATGTCAGGAGTTCATTACCTCACTTCTATAAACAGAAAGGTCACTGAAAAGACAATCTCGGAATGTTTAAGAATCATATGCCAACATTATCCCTTTCTCTTATCCTATCCTCAGGCTTTTCATTTCTTGTTGTCCACACAATGTATATAGCTGGATGTTATACAGTCATCCAAAACTAAACATATCCAAAACATCTTCCCTAATTCTCCTATCAGAGTAAGCAGGACCAATATGCTCTCTAGTTTCCAAGCTTTTAACTCCCCCATAAATCTTTGGCTTTTCTCTCTCTGTCTGCTCACATTAAATCTTGCTAACTTTTATTGTGCAAGGAAGTTATATCTGTTCATCCAACACAACTGGAGTTTACAACCTAACTACCTGATAACCAGTGCTTGCCTCTACCCTCAATCTTTCCACCTACCCTTCACTTTCTAAAATCTTGTTTCTCAAGAATTATTTTCCATGTCATCCTTTGGCAAGGGCAGATAAAGAATTATATGAATAAAATTAGCATTTGTTGGGGCCGGCCCGGTGGTGCAAGCGGTTAAGTGTGCATGCTCCGCTGCAGCGGCCCCGGGTTCACCGGTTCAGATCCTGGGCGCGCACGGACGCACCGCTTGGCAAGCCATGCTGTGGTGGCATCCCATATAAAGTGGAGGAAGATGGGCACAGATGTTAGCCCAGAGCCAGTCTTCCTCAGCAAAAAAAGAGGAGGATTGGCAGATGTTAGCACAGGGCTGATCTCCTCACACACACACACAAAAAAACAACTAGCATTTGTTGAGCATCTATTATATCTCAAGAACTCCTATGTATTCTCTCACTATCACATTCAATCTCACTGAAGTTAAATGTGAAGTAGGTTACATGTGTTGGGGAGGTGAAAGGCAAAGACAAAGTATTTTTATTAAAAGGTTATTTCTCTATCTTTCCTCTTTCTTTTGAACCTCATTCCAATTGAATTGGCACAAAAAGACATTAATTTACTCAATCTATAGACTTGTCGAAGTGACAGATTTTCTGAATCCGAGTACACTTCTCTTTATATATCATGCTGCCTCTTGATTCTTCAAACCTACAACGACAAATGAGATCCACTTGGTTCTCGCCTCCAAATTATCAATAGTAGTAACAAATATCTATTGATCACCTACTATGTGCAAGGCACTTGGCTATATGCTTTCATTTAATCCTCACAACTACTCTCGGAGGTTACGCACTATTATCATCTCCATTTTAGAAATTTAAACAGTAACACAGAAGGATTATTAAGTTACTTCTTCAAGGCACTCCAGTTGGGAAGTAGTAAAACTGGGACCCAAATCCAGGTCTGTATGACTTCAAAGCCCATATTCTGAACCATTCCTCTCTCGTAAGTATTAAGCTCCACCAAAAGTCTCCATCTTACCTTGCTGCCTTCACTTTTTCTTATATATGTCCTCCCTTGTATGTGACTTCCCTGGAAACTCTAACATTCTCCCCAAAAAGTCCATTTCTTTTCCACCTTCAAAATTCTACTTTATTCTTTTCATTTCATAAAACCTTCTTAGATTAGTACCATACATTTCTAGGCTAGACAATATACTACCAGCCACCATTCCTGGCCTTTGCTGTCTCCAAATATTTTGTGCTTTGGTACAAAAAGCTGGTGTTATGTATACGTATACTTGACATTAGCAGAGTCCAATTTAATCTCATGAAGAACAAAGAACAGCAAGTTGCAATGCTAGCAAACAACAGACAATTATATTTATGTAGATAACTTGGTTATATCCTAAGAATGGGATTTGGTAGGAGATTTTTCATATTCTTATAAAGTATATCCTCCTATCATTTCCCATTTGTAGCCCAAATCTTCTTGTCTACCAAAATATGTCTGGAGTAAGGAGCTGTAAGCTGAGCACTACAAATAAGAAGCAAGTCTATAGCTCAGGGTAGCAATTATTTATATAGATCACAAATGTTTCTTTAAAATTGTGAGAGCAAGAATCTATTGTCTGAAGTGTTCTTAGAAAATGAAGGGAAGAGAAAGGAAGAAAGAAAGGATGGCATAGACCGTTTTTCCTTAGCGTGCCAAATACATGGCATAGACTCTACTATTAGAATGTTTCCATCTACTACTTCAACCTAGCAGCACCAACCAAGAATGCATCCTTTAGTTGTTACTTTTTGGAAAAACTTAACAAAACAAATACTATGAATATTCTTGAGACCTTCATTATTTGAAAAAATAAACTGCAGAGTAGTTCAAAACAGCCCTTAATTAACCTTAATTATCATCTAGATTCCTTTTTGAGCATATTTTCACTTTAACATTTTTAATATAAGGTCACATAGCTCAAAACGCAAAAAGCACATTTTAAAGTCATTTTCCTAGTCCTGAATGCAAACACCTTATTCTCCTCCAGAGGCAATAATGTCACGTGTTTCTTATGTATGCCTGGAGATATTTTATATAAATATATATGATATATACATACACACACAACATATATATAGAATATACATAAATATCTATACACACATATAATAAGTATACATTGCTACTATTTTTCCTTTATTAGATATATAAGTATTTAATACATATATACATGTTCTATACGTTAATTTTTTAAATTAACATATCCTGGAAACCAGTCCTACATTAGTGCACAAAGAGTGCATAAAGAGCTTCATCATTCTCTTTTACAGGTTATACATACGGTATTATATTGAACGGGAGAAACATAATTTATTTAACTAGTCCCCTACTAATGAACATTTAGATTATTTTCAAGTTTATACTATTCTAACCAATGCTAGAAGTATTTTTGAAAACACATACAGGGCCGGCCCCATGGCTTAGCAGTTAAGTGCGCGTGCTCCGCTACTGGCGCCCCAGGTTCGGATCCCGGGCGCACACCGACGCACCGCTTCTCCGGCCATGCTGAGGCCTCGTCCCACATACAGCAACTAGCAGGATGTGCAACTATGACATACAACTATCTACTGGGGCTTTGGGGGAAAAAAAGAGGAGGAGGATTGGCAATAGATGTTAGCTCAGAGCCGGTCTTCCTCAGCAAAAAGAGGAGGATTAGCACGGATGTTAGCTCAGGGCTGATCTTCCTCACAAAAAAAAAAGAGAAAACACATAAGATTTCTTACATGCAAAGATATATGAAGGCTAAATTCCAAGCACTGCAATTGCTGGGTCAAAGGATTATGTACATTTAAAATTTTTTATAGATTTTCTGCCAAATTGCCCTCCAAAGGTTATCCCAATTTACATTCCCACCAGCAATTTATAAGAGTGCCTGTCTTGGAGCTGGCCCGGTGGTGTAGTGGTGAAGTTTGCCCCTCCCCTTCAGTGGCCTGGGGTTCGAAGGTTCCGATCCCAGGCGCAGACCTACGCACCACTTATCAAGCCATGCTGTGGCAGACGTCCCACACAAAGTAGAGGAAGATGGGCACGGATGGTAGACCAGGGCTAATCTTTAGCAAAAAGAGGAGGACTGGCAACAGATGTTAGCTCAGGGCTAATCTCCACCCCCCCCCCGCCCCCAAAAAAGAGTGCCTGTCTGTGCACCACTCTCCATCACACTGTTACTATACTTTTTGATCTCTGCCAATCTGATAGATGAAAAATGGTAGCTGAGTGCAATCTTACTTTGTTTTGACTCTTGAAAGTCAGTAGAATGTAGTGGTTAAAAGTGTGGGTTCTGGGGCTGTCTCTTGGCTCTGCCACTCACTTGGCTCTGCATTCACTGTGTGACCATGGTCAGGTAACAACCTCTGTGCCTTCACTTCCTCATAAGTCAAAAGGGATAATAATACTCCAATTTCAAACATTCTTAAATTAGATGAGTTAATACATACAAAGTGCCTAGAACTGTGTCTTGCGCACAGTAAACACTCAATAAATGGTAGTTATTTTTTATCTTCTTTTGAGGAAGGCTGGGCAATTTTGTTTGCACATTTAAGAGTTATTTGTATTGCTTTTTCTGTTAACTGTCTTTTCATATCTTTTGTTCATGTTTTATTGGATTAGAATCCAAAATATACAGAACTTCTATAAATCAATAAGAAAAACAGGCACAAGACGTAAATAGTTCACGAAAAAAAAGTAAAAACAATTGGTCCGTTATATGTCTCAGCCACTATCACATCAGCATTATCACCTTAAAAATTTGTTGAAAGGTGTGCTTATGGAGTTTTCACTTTTTCCCTCTCCAGCTACATTTCTGAGTTTCAGTTCATACACTTTATTCTCTTATAAAAACTTTCCCAGACTAGTGTTTCTAAAGTCTCCTCCTACCCTAGTTTAAACACCTCATAACATTTGTCATGCTCTGAAATTATTCAATTTATTGACATATTTATTTTCTATCTCTCTATGGTATTTGAGAGCAGCATACTTGACAGTCATGTTCACCGCTGTATTCCCAGCACCTAGAAGAAGCTCTGGCTCAGACAAACCAAGCAGTATTTATCTGATTGATGACACTGTTAAAAGTTAAACTGAAATTGGAACCCTCATACAGTGCAGATAGGAATATAAAATGGCGTAGCCCCTTTGGAAAAAGTCTGGCAATTTCTCACAGGTTAAACATAGAGTTACCAAATAATGCAGCAATTCCACTCCAAGGTATATGCAAGAAAAATGAAAATATATGTCCACACAAAAACTTGCACACAAATGTTCACAGCAGCATTATTCATAATAGCCAAAAAAGTGAAACAACCTAAATATCCATCAACTGATGAATGGATAAATAAATAAAATATCCATTCAACGGAAAATTATTCTGCAATAAAAAGAAATGAAACGTTGATACATGCTGCAACATGGAAGGACTTTGAAAACATAATGCTAAGCCAATCACAAAAGACCACATATTATATGATTCCATTGATTTGAAATGTCAAGAATAGGCAAATCTACAGAGACAGAAAGTAGATTAGTGGTTGCCTAGGGCTGGGTGGAAAGGGGAACTGGGGGGAAATGAGTATGAGGCTTCTTTTGGGAGGTGATGAAAATGTTCTAAAATTGATTATTGTGATGGCTGCATAATTCTGTGAATATGCTAAAAAAAAAGAATTGTCCACTTTAAGTGAGTGAATTGTATGGTATGTGAATTGTATCTCAATAGAGCTGTAATTTTACAAAAGTTAAACTGAACAAAGTATAAATTGAATTCTGATGCTTGACACCCAAGGAATGGAGACATCACTACTACTTTGCTGAAAGTGATGCATGGAAATGGGAAGAAAAGAATAAGGAGAGGAAAGGAAGAAAAAAATCCCTTTCTTGAAGTGCTAAAATCATTTTATTGCTTAAAAAGATTATCTATTCATAGAAAATCCAATTTCATTTTTCTTTTTTTCTCTGAAAATAGAGGCTGATCTAGAACTGTAAAACATTTGCCTTCTTTTCTTTTCTTTTTTTTTTAAGATTTTATTTATTTATTTATTTTTTTCTCCCCCAAAGCCCCAGTAGATAGTTGTATGTCATAGCTGCAAATCCTTCTAGTTGCTATAAAAACATTTGCCTTATTTTCTTTTGTCCAAAGCTCTCATTATGAACTTCTCTGTGGCAATATGGAACCAGATCTCCACATACCATCATTCTGTAGGCCTAACAATGCTCCTTGGCATAACGCTGAGCCAGGGGAGGACATCAGGAAAAGCTGATGAGTTATAACACTAATGAGGAGTTCAGGCAGTGGATAGGACTGCGTTCTATTATGCAATACCATTCTAGCACTTTTCTAGGAATCAGGAAGCCACATATATTTTATGGTAGCACATGCTCTGATTTCTTCATCTTTAACAAAGAACCAAAGATAAGACATCTTTTAAATATCATTCTCAACCTTTTAAGCTACTGTTTTACATAATAATTTAAGATCCTTTACAAATATCCTATAATCAGTACAAATGTTGAAGAGTATTAACCTCAGTTTAGAGAAGGTTGATTTGTGTCTTAAGCCCCTAACCTAGAACTTTTTGGTTTAAGGTACTCTGCAAGCTGCCTTTGAGAGCCATGTTACAAAAAGTTCCTAGAAAGTAAGTACAGCGTAAATAGAAAAGGCAAAGGCTTTGGAGCCAGATACACCTCAGTACGAATCCAGCATTATCACTTAACAGCCATGTAACCCCAGGCAAGTTACTTAACTCTGCTAATCCTCAGTTTTCTAACCTACAAAATCAGGATAATACAAATTTATGGTGGTATTATGAGGATTTAGCAAGAAAATATAATATTTTTTTCATTACCAGCAAATTCTTGGCATATTGAGGGAACTTATTGCCATAAATACTAATTTATTCTCCTATTTGCTCCTCTTCCTAATCATAACTCAATAATTAGCACCCAAAGATAAAGCTCAAAGGAAATCTTTCTTAAGCCATGTTGCATGCTAGAGCATCACAGAGGTAAAATCATACAGTGGTTAAGATTACACAGACCCTGGAACTTCCAGAAATAAGAACACAGCAGTGTAGGCATTTTTAAAATCTCACCAAATCTCATCATCATAACCAGATGGAGCAATCAGGAAAGAATAAACCCCCAGATGACATCTTCTACAAAAGTAGGTGACAAGGAATCCCTCCAAATCCTGGAATATAGACAGATGTGACCAAAAACCTCCATTAGCAGCAAGTGGTGACATCAAAGAGAAGTACAAAAGGGATAGCCATGGAACCCAAAACTCACCAATAAAACATCACCCCAAAGGGAAAAGGACAAATGTTATGTGGGATCCTAGGCAAGTGAAGCTGAGAACAACTGCTGAGACTAGAAGGAGTCCATACAGGCTCCAAGTCATGGGGAAAAACAATCTTAAAAACTGAAGATTAACCAAATGATACAGCTGTCTATCAATCTGACCTCAGAGCACAGTGGTTTGTACATCCTCAGGGATATGTACAATCTGACAACCCTCCTCCAAAAACCTGCAAAGAAAGCTTTAACTTCATTCAATAGTCTATTGTTATTTTGAAACTATTATAGATACATCATAGGATAAAGAAAATTGGATTTCAAGCAGTTAACATAATTACGTTAACTTTCCTAGAAATCCAATTTTTTAGCATAAAGAAGAGAGATACAAGCATAAGATCAAAGCAGTTAAGTAAAAACCCTGTAACCTTAAATTTGAATTAGAATTATCAATGGGAACTCACTTTTTTCTCCTCTTTTCCAAAAAGCAGACAACCCAGTAGCAATAAGTACCCATATTGTGGTCTTTACATATCATTCCTCAATAAAAAGAACCATGGCTCTTTGGAGAAATGGCCAATTCCCAGTCTAATGTAGGGAATACACAAGATGAGGCTGGCATATTTTGTTGTGCCAGAAAGTAAGAAGCTATAAAAGCTAATAATGGAATCTTGTCAAAAGGACACAGGAGCCCGCTAGAAGGGGCTCCCACTGGACAAATGTGAGACAATTTCAGCATCAAAAAGTATAATGCCTGCAACTGATTAAAACACACTGCACATCAAAAACGCCAAGACTTCATCATAACTACTAAGAAAAAAAAAAAGAAACAAATCAAAACTTATACACCACTGGAGGATACCAAGGCACTACCTCATTACTCTGAAAATTGATGATTAAAAGGAAAGAATTAAACATTTTATACTGCCTTTCCAGTCTGAATTGTATTTCAGGATAACCAAAGAGCCCTAGTGGATCAAATAAAGCTCTTCTAAAGACTTCTGGCTAATAAATGAAGAAGGAATACCATAATGGGAAATTACCATTTCAACCCCTAAGAAATTCAGTAATTCAAGCACTGATCATCCATGGATGGTAAAACCATTAGGTGAAAGGATGATGAACGAGGAACTTTACAATGAAAAGATCAGGCTGGCACTACCAGAATCCACTGATCCATCTTAGCATTACAAAAAGTAAGACAACCAAACTTTATGGCTGATGTGATGCAATGTGAATCTAATCAAGCCTTTAGATCTAACTTCCAGTCTAGAAGTTCAGAGAATAGAGGCATAAGTTAAATAATGCCATGAGAAAGTAATCAGCAAAATCCAGAATGTGAGGCATTCTACACGATACACATTCTGGTTTCTTCAACAAGTCAACGGTATGGACAAAAGGTGGGGAGGTGATATTATTTATCTGTTCTAATTTAAGTTAAGAGCCATAACAACTAAAAACAGTGAATGGATATTTTGAATCCTGGTTCAAACAACCCAACTGTAAAAAGACATATGTTAGACAATCAGGACTCTGAATAGACACTAGATGATAATAAAGTCTTGTGCGGTTTTTTTGTTTTTGTTTTTTGGTGAGGAAGATTGGCCCTGAGCTAACATCTGTTGCTAATCTTCCTCTTTTTTTGCTTGAGAAAGATGGCCCTGAGCTAACATCCATGCCCATCTTCCTCTATTTTGTACGTGGGATGCCGCCACAGCACGGCTTAATGAGCAGTGTGTAGGTACGGGCCCAGGATCCGAACCTGCAAGCCCCGGGCTGCCGAAGCGGAGTGCACAAACTTCACCACTACGCCACCAGGTGGGCCCTAAAGACTTGTTAATATAAGAACTTCTTGTTACTTTCGGGAGGTGTGATAGTGGCACTGTGGTTTACGTAAGGAGGAAAATATCTTTTTTAAAAGCAAACTTAAGTATTTAGGGATGAAATAACATGGTGCCTGGAATTTGCTTTAAAATATTCTAGCAGGAAAGGAGCCGGCCCAGTGGTGTGGTGGTTAAATTCGGCATGCTCCAATTCAGGGGCCCAGGTTCGTGGGTTTGGATCCCAGGCGTGGACCTGCACCACTCGTCAGTCATGCTGGGGTGGCGACCCACATACAAAACAGAGGAAGACTGGCACAGGTGTTAGCTCAGAGCTAATCCTCCTGAAGCAAAAAGGGGAAGATTGGCAACAGATGTTAGCTCAGCGTGAATCTTCCTCAGCAAAAAAAAAAAAAAAAAAAAAAAATTCTAGCAGGAAAAAAGTTGTGGGAAGATATACAAAACAAGTATAAAATATTGATTGTGTTTAAATCTAGTTGATGGTTATAAAAGAGTTCACTGTACTCTCTACTTTTTTGTATGTTTGGAAATTTTAATAATAAAAAGTAAAACATATAAAACAATAAAAATAATACCAAATTTAAAAAAAATACCAAAAAACCAATATAAGTTCTAGAATCAGATTGCTAGGGAATTGAATCCTAGCTCTACCACTTACTAATTGTGTGAATTTGGGCAAGTCATTTAACTTCTTTAAGCATGGTTCTCCTTCCATCAAATGGGGGAAACAGTACCCCTATTTATTAAGTTTGAATGAGATAATCCATATAAAACAGATAGAACGTTTCTATTATATAAAAAAAGTCCAGTAAATGTCAGCCATTGTCATCATTACTATTAGAAGGATTATTATTGTAGAGGATGTGATAGCAAAGCCTCTTGAATAGTTCTTTATGTAAAGGGCCAATATTTATTTTTTGTCAAAATTCTTATTTCTTTTTCAAAAACGCAGACAAATATACAATACCAAACATCTACAAATAACTACTTTTCCTTTTCTATTAGTCAGCTTTTTGAAAATTAATAAGCACAAACATTACTACTACCAATATAATAGCAAAGAAAGTTGATTGTTTCAAATTTTATACTACTCTTCAATTAAATTTAAATGACATAGTGTTATCTATATTTTCTCTATAATTCATGGTTCTGTTTTTAAATTTAAATTTTCTCTAAAACGATACGTAAAGAAATTATATAATAGCAAATCCAAGAAACATACAAAGCCATCTTTTTTCCAACTAAAAGCTAAAAATACTTTTCTCGTTTTTAAACAAATAAAATCAGTTCAGTGCTCAGAATACATACGCTTTACATAACACAAAAAAATCCCTTTTGTAAATAAAAAATTACACTGAAGTCTACAGAGCTGAGGCAACTGATAAATTTTTCCTTTCACTTTTAATCAGGCTTCCTGTTGTAAGAGCTCAGCAGACAGTGACGCGAGACACTGCCTCCCAACTCTGGCTCACCTCTGCAGTTCCACAAGGGACACCGTGTCAAGATTGTTCAGCTTTTTTGATGAGTGCTGCGTGGGTAACTAATGTGTAAATGCAGATACGTATAGAAAGCAGTTTTGACAGTGATGTATTGCAACTGGTTCCAGATGTCGGTGAGGGATGCTTGGCCAGGCATCTGGGGCTCCACTGCCACGGAGCAGTGTGCCAGGACCCAGCCAATCTTCAAAAGACCACGGCACTTCAATTCTTCAATTAGAACCTTCTTAAAACAATTACTTTGCTTCTCTTCTTTCAGGAAAACTTTAAAATATTTCTACCTTGTTGCTTGTTTTTCAAATTTAAGGAAAGAGAGGTTGAAATATTGAGCAGCCTAACAGTTTGGCTGGAAGGAAAACTTTAAAGATATTCAAAATTAAGCACATATTCATGAGAATTTTAACTAAATCGCATCAAAACTTGAATACACACAAAAGTTTAAGCAACCCCTGATTAGCAGAGTAAATGTTGAGATTATTCATCTAATAATCCTAGAATTCCTAAGAATGTCAACATTAACATCACACATATATCACAATAATTGTAAATCAAATCATCAAGCTTATCTCTCTCCTTTGCTGCCTATAAACTTGACAAGTGTATGTTAGTTAAAGAAAATGTACTGCAGTTGCACTGACTTTGAACTAAATGATAAATTTTGTAATAATGTATCTCCAGAATAAAATCCTAGAAAAGAAGGACTGACAAGCAGCATGCAAATAAATGAAATTTCTAGTCCACTGGCTGATGAAGTGCAATCAGATGTATACAGAAATTCCAAAGTAGAAATATATTATTACAATCATGCAATGAATAGCCTTTAACCTTTAAAATTGATAAAGTTGCACTTCCTACATGAAAAATGTTGTAGCACAGCTCCAACATAAGCATTTGGTCTAATGGGAATTTTTTCAAACAACCTGTCTGTCTCCCTCTTCTTTCAATACCAAACTCCCAGCTCCAATCAAAAAAACTCTCAGGGGATCACCTACAGCTACATTCTCTCCATGTGGTTTTGCTATAAGGCATTTTCTCATTGATCAAGGGAACTGCAGAAAGCATGTGTTCTGTTTATCCTAGAACAAAGAAGGTGACTTACGTTACTGATTTTCAGGATCAAATCAAAGATTTTGAAATATTTTTAATAGAAATAAGGGCAAACAAATTTGTCAGAGTGATGTTTAGAACTCTATTGTCCTTTTGATTTCCAAATAAATTGAACATTCTAAATACATCAGAAAACTTTTAATCTGAGAGAGAACCTTATGGTCAATAACTTCCTGTTACAACTAAATTGTTTAACTAAAGCCCAAAGCTCCTATGTTTGGTCTGATATAACTTGATATGCTAATTGAAAGGTCAAGAGTAGTTTTAAAAACTGACCAATCTTACTTTTCCAGATGGATCATCAAATTTATTTCTAACCTTGCATTTAAATGATCAACCAGTAAAATTTTATTACAGGCTTAGAATACATTACAGAATGGTGCCAGACAGCAGAAGAGCTGTAAAGTATTTATTCTCATCTCCCCTTTTATAGGGTTCTGTTATGACAAATCTTTATTGTGACATGCATATCAACACACTACAACTTAAAACAACCTTAATTTTGGTCCTATCCTAAATATGATGGTTTTGACTCCTAATAAATTATGTTCAACAAATAAAAATATAGTTGGAGCATTTCTACATAAACCATTAATTACTCTGAAATGTGGAAAATTTGTCTAGGCAGTACAATTATATATATCAGATCTGGCAGGTCAAAAACAAAATTATTGCCTAGTGAAAATATGGATGCAAGTATATTTAACTAAACGACTTTTGTATTTATCTTGTCAGTTTACTAATAACTCAAAATAAATCCTCTGGACAACAAGCTAGTGCTTCCAAAAAAGGAAAATACATATTACTATATCCAGCAAAAGTGCAAACTTAAAAACTACTGACATCTATGTGCAATACATGAAGACATAGTAAACTAAGGTCCTAAATGAATTTAGTTTTTGATTCTGAAAAATAAGTGCATAATTCCAGAACAAAGCTAAGTATCAAAGAGCCTCACTGCTGGTGACAATGTAAGTCGGTATAACCACTTTGGAAAGCAATTTAGCAACATCGAGTAACGTTGAATAAACACATACTCAATAACCCTACATTTCCATTTCTAGTTATACACCTTAGAAATTCTTGCATGTGTACAAGCATATTTATAATAGCAAAACTTAAGGAAACACTCAAGCATCCATCAATAGTGAAATGAATGTGAAGTTTATTTGCACGATGGACTACAAAAGCAGTTAAAACTAATGAAACCGATCCACAGTTATCAAACTAGATACACTTAGAAAACAATGGTGAGTGAAAAGAGCAAGCTACAAAACAATATATACATTATGTATATTCTGTATATATATTATATTTAGATCAATGATAAAAATACCATATATTATTTATGAACACATACATATGTAGCAAGTTTTCTTAAAATTCATGAGAAGCATATGCACCAACTATAAGATAAGTACTACTTTTGTGTAGGTAGGAAAGTCAGCGAATGACTGGGAACTGAAGGGATGGGAAATCTTCAACGATATACAACCGATTTTTTAAATGTCTAAAGCAGATACTGCGGGCCGGCCCTGTGGCGTAGTGGTTAAGTGCGCACGTGTGCGCTCTGCTGCTGGCGGCCCGGGTTTGGATCCTGGGAGCACACGAGGCACCGCTTGTCAGGCCATGCTGTGGCGGCATCCCACATAAAGTGGAGGAAGATGGGCACAGATGTTAGCCCAGGGCCAGTCTTCCTCAGCAAAAAGAGGAAGATTGGCATGGATGTTAGCTCTGGGCTGATCTCCCTCACAAAAAAAAAAATAACGCAGATATGGCAAAATGTTAACATTTATTAAATTTAAAAGGAAGGAATATGGATAGCTGTGTGTTTGAAATATTTCACAATTAAAAATTAATATATAAAAATCCATAAACCTACACGACCCCTTACTGCAGAATTTCTACCAATACCTCATTCAAATACATTCATTTACACATTGCATAATTTTGTTAGGTTAAAAATTATGCCCATAATTGAAGGACAGAGCAATCTATTCTTCCCAACAAGGTCTTCACACAATAAGTTGAACTGTCTAGATACTTAGTACTTATATTACCATTATTATGTTTTTGTAGTATTCATAATCACAGATACATTTTCAAAGGAAAGATTCCCCTAATCACCAGTGACCCTACATTAATCTGTGAATAGTCCAGACAAGCTAGAGTCACTAAGCACTTATAATATCTGATTTTCAATTCTTTCTGAAACTTCACATAAAAACATTTTGAGGAAAGTCATCCTATATCATTCATGACAAATAATCATGATATGAGAACAGTAAATAAATTATTTGGATATCAAGTAAGGAAGCATTTTTTTTTTTCAAATAAAGAATCCTGCAATTGAGGGCCTGAATAGAACAAAAAGGTGGAAGAAGGGTGAATTCACTCTCTCTGAGCTGGGACACCGAGCCCCTCTTCCCTTTGGACCTGTTCTCAGGCCTTCAGACTTGCGTCTTTGACTGGAACTACACCACCGGCTTTCCTGGATCTCTAGCTTGCAGAGAGACTTCTCAGCCTCCAAAATAGAGCAAACCAATCCTTCAGAATAAATCTCTTTCTATAGACTTAAAAAAAAAAAAAATCCTACATACGAAAGATTTGAGCCATGAAAAATTTTAAAGCACATAAAAATCATTCCAAGAAAGAATTTGATAAGATGGTAGTGAATAAAGGAATTTATTACACTAGAATCTCTATGCATTACATTCAACTTGAGCAGTGTTCTGCCAGAACTAAATCTTCTAACTTTTGGAACTAGTTAAATATTAATGTTATTGCCTTTCTCAGTCAAAGATACTATGCTAGAATTGAACTGGTTGAAAACTGCCACCCATAGTTAACATGTGGAAAGTGTCTCCCAATGCAAAATTAAATAGATTCACAGGATATTCTAGCAAAGCCCCCAAATTAGATTCTAAAATAAGGGAAGCTTCTACATTAAACTTGATGGCATCACAATCATGGATTGATCCTCTAAATGCCAAAACTGAGAGCAAAAAAGATGAAGAAAAATGGATACCTGTTAGAAGTATGGTGTATCAGAAGTTAACAGTGATGCTTATTTGTAAAATGAGAATACTTCCTAACTCAGTGGTTTCCACTTAGGGCACCCTAGGGGTCTGGCAAGGTCAAAACTATTTTCGTAATATTACTGAGATGTTGTTGTCCTTCATACTCTCATTCACTCATGAGTATACAATAAAGTTTACAAGAGGCTACATGAAGTATGATATCACAACAGACTGAATACAAAGCAGATATGAGAATCCAGCTGTTGAAGTCAGACACTGAAGAGATTTGCAAAAAATGCAAAACAATACCACTCTTCTAATTTTTCTTTTGGAAATTATGAGTTTTTTTATTTTAAAAATGTTATTTATGTCAAAATGCAATCTGTTTATTATTATTTTAAAATGAACTAATAAAATTTTTAAAATTTCTAATATAGTAAATATCGATAGCTATAATCCACATAAGCAAAAGATCTCTAGGGTTCTCAATAATTCTGTGTGGCGTGGGAAGGGGTCCTGAAAGTTTGAGAACCAACGACCTATGTCTTAGAGTTGATATTAATTAATGAGGATTAGAGGACTAAATGAACTAATGCCTGTAAAATACTTTTCACAAGACATGGCAAACAATAAGTTCTCAATAAATGGTAGCTATCATTGTTAAAACAGCTGGGCTACATAAAACAATGTTGAGACCAGGGATTCTTGGGAATTTAATTGTCTCCCATTCTCTAGTAAGCAATGAGTATTAAAAAAAATCATTAGTCAAATTTAATTCATCATATAGATTCTAATTAAATTCTATCATAATAGGTGTATATATTATTTTTCTAGACCTTGTGAATCTCCTTATAAACTAGGAAGGCCTGCATCGCTAGACTTAAAATAAACCTTAAAGACTACCATAGAGTTCTGCTTTCCTTTGAGCCACTAGGAAAACAGCATCAAGAAGCCTAAGTATCCTGTGCCAAGCACAATAAATTAATTAGGATATTTCATTCTCATGAATACCTTTGTTGGAAATACAGGATCAATACAGTATCATGGAATAACAGAACCGGAGGGCCCTAGAACAAGCTTCTGGTCAAGATCCCTGATACAGGCATATCTGGCACACATCCAAGACACACCAATAGATACAAGACTCACAAACTGAGCAGTTATTTTTCACACTGGTGGTCAAGTAGCTCTCCCACAAAGCCAACCAAAATCTTCCCTGCTTTCATTTTAAGGTCACTTCTTTATGTTTCATTTTTTATTGATAAAGATAAAAACAAATATAAAATATAAAGAAAAAATAATAATAGTAAATATAAATTATAAAGAAAAAATAATAGTAATAGCATACAGAAACCAAATACTTGGCATCGATCTTATAAAAATTCTTCAACCGTTTACCCTTCTTTTCTCTAGTTAAAATACGTCATAAATCTCTTAACTTCTCCCCACTGGATCTATAGTTCATTCTCTTAATCATTCTTTTCTACCTTCTAAACTCCAAAATAAAAGGATATTGGAGCTTTTTGAATTTTTCTTAAAAAAAAAAAAAGCAGACTGATCCAAAGCATCAACCACAGAAATCTCATCAAGGCACTAATGGACTATTAAGCCTTCTAAAACTTTCTTAGAAACCACTTGACATATCAAATTGTTCCCAAAACTAACACAGAAAACATTCTTTAAAAGTATTTTTTTCTTTTAATTTAATTAATTTATTTATTTTTCCCCCAAAGCCCCAGTAGATAGTTGTATGTCATAGTTGCACATCCTTCTAGTTGCTGTATGTGGGACGCGGCCTCAGCGTGGCCAGAGAAGCGATGCATTGGTGCGCGCCCGGGATCCGAACCCGGGCTGCCAGCAGCGGAGCGCACGCACTTAACCACTAAGCCACGGGGCCGGCCCATAAGAAAACATTCTTTAAAATTATCACCAAAAAAATATGATCTCTCTCCTTAAAAAGGGCCATATTAACATTATACGTTAAGTTCAGTCTTTTAAAAACTATCTTTGCAACTTAAAATCAGCATTAAGATGAAAGCAATGAACAGCATAATGCACAGAGGTACATAAAATCCATTTTCTGAGTAGCATGTACAGGTGAATAAAAGTAAATACACAGAGTCATGACAACTTTTTTTATAATGTGTATATTTTTATATACTGCAGTGACTGGGATAAATTAGAAAATGTTAATAATCAGCAGCAACAGTAGGCATTTGAGAGGGAACCAGAGAATGTTCAGTTCCCCTCCCTTTCCCACAACTGTATTTCTGAGTTTCAAATATCACAGTGGCTTCACAAAATACGGCTGTACTATGAACTTTCACATACAAGACACACACTTGCTAAACAGGCAAACACAGGCAGTGAGACTTAATGAATCGTAGTAGTTACTGACAAAGAAAAAGTCACATTATTATTTTTTTTTTTTGGCTACTTGGCAAAAAATAATTTTAAAAACCTCACAAATTATACAACTGCCAAGACGGATGATTTACAAAATCCCCAAATCCAACTACTCATTAATGTGTGTTTCATTAAGTATGTAGTACTGAATTAAGGTTAAGGATATCACAATGTACTATGTGGAGTTTTAAATAATAATCCAATACAATCAACTATAACACTGAGATGATACCCTGTATGAATGTATGGGAAAACATTAATATAATATATGCATTTATTAGATTATACAGTCTTTTCTTCTACTATAGTCAAATTACAATCCAAGTTAAACTCAAACACAGTTTCCTTTTAAAACCTTTCCTAAACTACTCAAAAAATTTATTTATAGAAATAACATTGCCTGTGAGATTTGAAAATAAAACATGCTAAGGGAAATATCAAGTTTTAACATGAAGATATACATACATTTCAAAGTTTCTAAAAGAGATGCTATCATCTTCAGTAAAAGTATTATTATTTACAATGACAAACCACATCTAGGTAAGAAACGTTTTTAAACTGTGGAGAACAAAAAAAAAAAAAGTACCTCCTTTAAAAATAATTTTCAATGATCAGTAAAGAATTTTCCCAGATCTTCTGCACAATAGATCTAGAGGAAAAACACTGTCACATCTACTTGTAGGAGCACTCCTTATCCCACCACTAATCAGGCAAGAGGACAAAGTCCACGCTTTTAAAGCTACGTGGTGTATATGCTTAGGTAAAAATTATGTACACAAAATTGTTCTAACAAAGGAACAATATATTAGGTTCACAAGCATGTTAGCTCTCTGCCACTGTTTATAACCCACCTTTAAATATTAAATTTTAATTTTACTTATTTAGGAAAAATTACATAATTCTTCATAGCACAGTTTAAAAATAACTCCACTATTAATGCAGGCCCTTTATTTAATCACAGGCTAATTTACTCCTGACAGAAAGTAAATTCCACTATTTTCTGTGAGGCTTTATGAAATTGCCATCATTTTTAATTAATTCTTAATTAAAATATATTACACCACAGCTTCTACCCATCTCTCTTGATATTCTAACATAATCAATTCAAGACCATTTACATATCATTAATTAAAAGCCTTCCTCTCTCATCCTTAAAATCATAATGAGGCTCTATTTCTCATTAGCAGCCTTTAAGGGATAAAATAACAATAGAGTCAAGAATGAATGGTAATTTAAAAAAATAATAATTTATTCCTTTAAAAACTATATAGTGGACAGTGTGATTTTCAAAATTTTTCAACTTTGGGGAATTCTTCAATTCTTTCTCTATGTTTTTCAACAACATAGAGCAACAACTGACTATAACTTGAAACTAATTTCCAAATGAGATAAAAATAAATAAGAAACAGCAGCATCTTTGAAACCAGAGAAAACCGAATAGATTTCTGTATCTGGACGACGAGTGTTACCATGAATGCTACAAACAAGTTAGTTAACATAAAAGAGAGAAAAGAAAACAATTAACATTACCTTGTCTTCATTTCCATTTTTTAACATTGTCCTAAATGTTCAGAAATGAAACCCTCTATAGGAATCCTTTGCTCTTAAAAGGATTCTTTCTTTCAACTAAAAGTCCATTAATACCTCTTAAGTCTTAAGATGTAATTAGAAAAGTATAATTGAGATTTCTATCCCTATGCATTTCTTACTAGCTTACCACTGTCAGAATGAAGTATCTGTGGTTACATGAAGAACTGAAACAGAGAAGCTAGTAGGAAGTTCCACAATTAAACTCCGGAGCTATGATATGTTTTACACATTCGTAAATGAGCTGTGATATATGCTGGTACTATAAAAAGTTATCATTTATTGGTAATGAAAGGTAAAAATTAACCACCTATTCAATGATTTTACCTCTTCTGGAGACTTTAAAGCCAAATACAGCTACAGAGAAGATTTATAGTAACTCATGACTTTTAACCCACTGCGTTCAATATTTTGGCTGTAAGTTACAAAATTAATACAACCTCAACTATGATTACTTTTATGATTAGTGTAAAATAAAATTTTATTGCTTTTCTTTCACTTCGAGCAACTGCGGTGGTATTGCTTTCTGCAATACTCCAAAAAAAAAAAAAAAAAGACTGACTTAAACCTTAATTTGTTACATTTTTCAGTTTATTATTCACAATTATATTTCAAAGCCAAACTATGAACACAAATAGGAACCAAGCGAGTATCAAAATGTGACCAAAAAAATAATACCACATAATAGAGGCAAAATAAAATCAGACTCATGTCTTGGAAATTTTATGCAGACTTATTGTCACCAGCATTAACTATATCTAGGTGTTTCATATCAGGCAAATCAGATTTATATCACTGTCTTCTGTCAAATGCAGGTGCTCCACCACAACTTGTCAAGACAGCCTGTCTGAATCTTCACACGTCAGACAGAATCACAGCACTCGGTGTTTTGGTCTGTTGACAGCAATTTATTTTGATGTGTTGTCACAATATGGAATTCTTCAATGCTCTGCACTGTGGTGCCAATAAGTCCCACTGTAGTTCTTCTACTGCCAGATGCTACAGGTATAGCAAGGGGAGAGGACAAAGTTTTGCCTTACTTTCAAAACCCCCTTATTAGAGCTCTAAGTAGTTAATTTAAAAGTGGAGGGGAATGCTAAATAGAAGCAAACATGTCCAGACGTTCCTTAATCCCAGCATCCAACAAAATGTTTAACCCCACAGCCAAATCATCTGAGTGAAGTAAAGCCAAACAGCCCGTCAGGAACAACCAGGGACTTTAAAAACCCCGCAAGTCAAGAATCAGAGTACAGCAGTCCAACCTGAGACTAAACAATAGCTTGGGCTACACATCAGTGCGGTCAATGGTTTTCTAAGCTCTTTCTCAGGGCTAGTTTCAACCCACAGTAAAAACTTCAATTCAGCACAGTGCAAACATTTCTTATGTACCTATGTGTAAAGCCAGGCACTAGGGGTTACAAGAGAATGAGATGATGAATGGGAATAGATTTCTTTTGGGTTTTTTAAAATACATTTCCCAGAAATCTGTACAACTTTCACATTACTCTTCCAAGAATGTAAAATACAACTTATGCAGGAAATACAAAAAGACAACTAATTAAACGTGGCAGAAGAAAAGATAATATTCACAGAAAAGCTCAGAAAAGTTTTAAACTTTGTAATCTTTTCCTATTTTATATTTTAACTTTTCATATTAAAAGCTTCTATCTAAAATCACTTTAGGGCCGGCCCCGTGGCTTAGCCATTAAGTTTGCGCACTCCGCTACTGGCAGCCCGGGTTCGGATCCCAGGCGCTCACCAGGAGTGCACCAACGCACTGCTTCTCCGGCCATGCTGAGGCCGCGTCCCACAGACAGCAACTAGAAGGATGTGCAGCTATGACATACAACTATCTACTGGGGCTTTGGGGGAAAAAAAAAGGAGGAGGATTGGCAATAGATGTTAGCTCAGAGCTGGTCTTCCTCAGCAAAAAGAGGATTAGCACGGATGTTAGCTCAGGGCTGATCTTCCTCACAAAAAAAATAAATAAATAAAATAAAATAAAATCACTTTAAAAATAGACAGTACAGGGGCCAGCCCGGTGGTACAAGCCGTTAAGTGCACGCGTTCCACTGTGGCGGCCCGGGGTTCGCTGGTTCGGGTCCCAGGCGCACAGCAACGCACCGCTTGTCAAGTCATGCTGTGGCAGCATCCCATATAAAGTAGAGGAAGATGGGCATGGATGTTAGCCCACGGCCAGTCTTCCTCAGCAAAAAAAGAGGAGGACTGGCAGATGTTAGCTCAGGGCTGATCTTCCTCACCAAAAAAAAAAAAAGACAGTACAGGGTGATACAAGATATATTTATTTCAAGTCATAACTAAAGATTCGTCAATATCTACATGTAAACCCTCTTCTTATAAGTAGCAAAGATATCAACACTATTCATGTTTTCTATTTCAATTACTCTATTACAGCTACAGTCAAAAATTTTAAATTAAAAAGTAAAGATCAACATTCTCTTGAAAAATTACAACGTAAAACATTAGCTTTAGATTTGAAATTAATTGTTGGAAAATTCTAGGTTAAAAAAGTTCTTGTCAAATTGATTAACAATTTAAATAAATGAGTAGTATATGCAATGGACCCAAATAATAAAATTCCTCTTTGAAAAGGGGTGAACCACAAGTCTAAGTACAACTTAATAACCAAGGATGGCTACGTAATGACAAGCACGTAAGGCTCATTTTTAAACTTCATAACTAGAAGAAATGACTTGATATTTATGAGCAGGGACTTTTATCCTCTACGATTGGTGCACACCATAGTCATAAGAATTTATCTCCAAGGAATTTCACTATAATTTTGTTTAATCTAACAATCTTTGCAGCTTCTCTGTAAGGTAAGTGGGCAGCAAAGCAAATGGTATTTTTTTAAACTGGGTAAAACAAGAAAAATAAGACAAAAGACTTTACAATGAGTTGGAATCAAAGCTGAACAAAGACTCTCAAAATGATTCCATTAAATTATATTCTATGAGTTCTTAAATTAGCTAAGTCTAGTAGGGCTGCCTTATGGCACAACTCTAGAAGGCACCATTCACACAGTATTTTATAAATGGTGCAATCTGGAGTTGTACAACTCAACAAACCTGAATCTAAAGATAGCCTCAGTGATGTTACTGTGTGTGTGTGTCTTCCTTCCAGAAAAAAAGAGGTATACCTATGGCACAAACCCTATTCTATTCATCTATAAGAAGGTTATATCATCACATAAACCATAAGTACCCTCTAGACCAACTCCAACATCTAGGAAAATAAAGCATTGAACAGTTATGGAATATGGTACACAAATACTCTTGATAAAGATCTGTTGCAGGTTGATTTTTACCTAGTAAATAAGTATGACAAGTAAACAACAAATGTGTATGACTCAGTATGTTCTGTATCCAAAATGCATGTCTAATCCACTTTAAAGAAACCAATCACACTAACACAACCAAATTACCTATATGTGGCCTTTATAGACTGGCACTAATTATACCAGCCAATGCAGAACAATTCTTCACTCTAGTTTCATGACTGATTTTGGAAAGAACGGAAAGTAAGTGAAAAACGTTGATTAAAAAAATAGATTAACTCTCATTTAACAGGTAAAGAGCAGATATACTTGCACAGGCATATTAACCTGCAGAAAAATGAAATCACATAAGAAACCTGGTTTTCTCCCCAAAATAGTCAGAAAAGCCCAATCATCTGATAATCTAAAAAATGAGACACTACAAGAAGACAGAGACTAAGAGAGCTGGTAAGGAGAGCTGGAATTCTATTTTGAAGAAGATATGGCACAAAGATCAATAGAGGGAGAAAGAAAGGAAGAGATGGGGAAGGACTAAAAACTTGAGGACACTGATAACCCTGTACCCAATCAGTATAACAGGGCCGGCCCCGTAGCTTAGTGGTTAAGTGCGCGCACTCCGCTACTGGCGGCCCGAGTTCGGATCCCGGGCGCGCACCAACGCACCACTTGTCCAGCCACGCTGAGGCCGTGTCCCACATACAGCAAGTAGAAGGATGTGCAACTATGACATACAACTATCTACTGGGGCTTTGGGGAAAAAAAGGAGGAGGAATGGCAATAGATGTTAGCTCAGAGCCAGTCTTCCCCAGCAAAAAGAGGAGGATTAGCACGGATGTTAGCTCAGGGCTGATCTTCCTCACACAAACACACAAAAAAAACAGTATAATAAAAATAGAACTAGCTGGACTATGAATTGGAAGATTTGGGCTCTAATCTTTATCCCAGTTCTGCAACTCACTCAGGCAAGTGACCTTCGGTAAATCCCTCATTTAGCCACTCTAATCTTCAGTTTTCTAATTTGTAAAACAAGAATAATACATGTCCCACCTACATCAAAGGTTGTTAGGAGGATTAAATAGATTATGTAAAATCACTTTGAACAGTATAAAAAATCATAAAAATATTCAAGAGCAACTTAGGATAATTGAAAACCACTTTTAGATCTTCCGGTTCAAGAGAGCAGACTGAGCACATGTTTTTAATCTCCTCTCTTCCCTTCCAAATTCCCACTGATAGGGCAGTAAAGGGTATAAATCCACTGAGAAGGAGGTAGGGGCTGCAGGAGACCAGATTTTGATAAATTTTTGGAAGACAAATAGCAAAGAGACTACACTGACAAATACACTATAATGGAGATCCAAATTAAACAATGAGAAAAAAGAGTTGCAGTAGAAATGGGAGCCAGTTTTCCCAGCAAACACTGGCAGATGCTCCAAGCTTGAACAGAGAACAGCAATGGGAAATGGGGCAATAAATTAAAGAGTGTTTGAGTAACACCTGGGCCCTTTGGTCCCTCCCCACACTTTCCATACATATACTCCACCACTGCAAAGAACATCATTTGCCACTAGGCTAGAGCCAGATAACTATTCTCCAAAAGTAATTAAAATGTAAAATTAAAAGTATATTGGGGCCGGCCCCGTGGCTTAGCGGTTAAGTGCTCGCGTTCCGCTACTGGCAGCCCGGGTTCGGATCCCAGGCACGCACCGACGCACCGTTTCTCTGGCCATGCTGAGGCCGCATCCCACATACAGCAACTATGACATACAACTACCTACTGGGGCTTTGGGGAAAAAAAAATAAAATTAAATTTAAAAATAAATAAATAAATAAATAAAATTAAAAGTATAACAGAGGAAGGGATACTAACTTCCTCATCTTACATAATGAAAGTCAAGAAATACAAGCTGATGTTGATGAACTCAAAATTACAGAATATATTATTTATGTTATAAAAATGACCTATAGCAGAACTAAAAATAATACTATAACAAAACTAGAAAGTAAGAGGAGGAAAGAAGGTAGGAGATAGTACAGATAAACCAAATTCCTCACTGTGGAAAAACTCTATACATAGCTAAAAAGTGCAATTTAAATTTACAGTGGGTAACTAGCAGAAAAAGTAAAAACAGAAAGATGAAATGTGCTTTCCTCTAAAGATTGAGACTACAGAAGGGAAAGAGAAGAGGCTACAGAATTTTCAACTGTGAAAGGGGAATACTTTTATATTAAAATTATCTACTAACTACTTGAAAAATTCTTTTCAAAATGTATTGACCCAGAAAGTTAGCCTGACGGACATAAATTCTAACTACCTAGTCTGGTATCTTTCAACCTTTAGGGGAAAAAAAAGATAGAATTTTTCAGGTCTTGAGGAAAAATTATCTTTCTCAGCACACAAGTAAGGAAAAAGGAATAGCACTGAGAAATAAGGAAGACTTTATCTTTTAGCATTCTGATAAAAGATGAGTCAGAAATGAGGGGCTATAATTCCCTAATCCTTCAGGATGAAGAATGGCAATTGGGAATAGTGTTTTCAACCTCAAATTCCTATTCTGGAAGTTGTTAATCAGCTTGAATGGTGGATGGCTTAATTATATAAGGACCACATTAATGTCTCAGAGGAGGGAGACTGATCTGATAGGAGGTTTTAATTTGAAACACTCTTCATAAAATTAAAAATAAATGCCAAACTGACTATAATCTGTGCCTCTGTGGAGAAGCAAAAGGCCAATATAGCTACAAGAATACAGCGTGATCAATTGGGCTCCGAGGCCAAATTGATCCAGTACTAGTCAATAATCACGAATGAATGTTATTCATTGGACAGTCAAAAGGAAGTAGTCTCCATTTCCGTTTCAGCTAGTAGGTCTTTCTAGATAGGCTATTTTCAGGAAATTAGAAGAACTGCTTACATACGTGAAAAGAAAACATTTTCAGACTATTCGTACCCTCTGGAATTACTCTATAGGGCTAAAAATCCTAGGTTCCAAGTGTATCTAGGCTACAACACTAATCTTTTTTTTTTTTTTTTTTTTGTGAGGCGATCAGCCCTATGCTAACATCTGCCAATGTTCCTCTTCTTTTTTTGCTGAGGAAAACTGGCCCTGGGCTAACATCCGTGCCCCTCTTCCTCCACTTTATATGGGATGCCGCCACAGCACGGCTTGCCAAGCAGTGCGTGGGTGCGCACCCAGGATCCAAACCAGCGAACCCCGGGCCACCGCAGCGGAGCACGCGCACTTAACTGCTTGCGCCACCAGGCCGGCCCATACAGCACTAATCTTAAATAGAACAGTACAGTTTGGGAAAATCTGGATCCATTCTGTTCTGCTCTAGAATTTTACTAGCAATTTCTCATTCAAAAAAAAAAAAGGAGATGGGGCCGGCCCCGTGGCTTGGCGGTTAAGTGCATGCGCTCTGCTGCTGGCGGCCCGGGGTTCGGATCCCAGGCGTCCACCGACACACCGCTTCTCTGGCCATGCTGAGGCTGTGTCCCACATACAGCAACTAGAAGGATGTGCAACTATGACGTACAACTATCTACTGGGGCTTTGGGGGAAAAAAATAAATAAAATTAAAAAAAAAAAAAAAAGGAGATGGAACAAATTGGCAAGTTCAAATATATACAAAGTTAAAAGTTAACAAGGGTAATAACTCTTCTCAAAGTATACAAAAGTACAATAACTAGAGGAACAACAAGGTCAAATATGAAAGTGTCATCTTTGGAGGAAAAATTCTATCTGCTAACTTGGATCCCTTCATGGCTTTCTAGGATCCAGGACCACTACTGACAGATGTGTCTGCCTTAGTTGTCGGACTCTACAGCAGTGATGTCCAAAAAAAATTATAACGCAATCCATACACGTTATTTTAAATTTCTAGTAGCCAAATTTTAAAAAGCGAAAAGAAACAGATAAAACTCATTTTAATAATATATTTTAATTCAATATACCCAAAATGTTATCATTTCAACATCTAGTCAATATTTAAAGAGACTATTAATGAAATATTTTACATTGTTTTCAGTCTTCGAAACCTGGTATGTATTTTACACTTAGAGCACCTCTCAACTCAAACAAGCCACATTTTAAGTGCTGAAACAGCCACAGTAACTAGTGGTTGAGCCACTCACTTGAGAAGTTCTTCTTTCCACTGACAGGCATGACTTAACGGGAGCAAAGGACTCTGCAGTTCCCAAGTCAACTGCAGTTTCCTAATATCATATAGGATCAAGCAGGAGTCTTCTCAGTTGTAGTGTAAGAAGCCTTGACTTCTAGGGCTGGGCCCGTGGCTTAGCAGTTAAATGTACGCGCTCCGCTACTGGCGGCCCGGGTTCGGATCCCGGGCGCGCACCGACGCACCGCTCGTCCGGCCATGCTGAGGCCGCGGCCCACGTACAGCAACTAGAAGGATGTGCAACTATGACATACAACTATCTACTGGGGCTTTGGAGAAAAAAAGGAGGAAGATTGGGAATAGATGTTAGCTCAGAGCCAGTGTTCCTCAGCGAAAAAAAGAGGAGGATTAGCACGGATGTTAGCTCAGGGCTGATCTTCCTCACAAAAAAAAAAAAAAAAGCCTTGACTTCTAATGAAAGAGCCAACTGGATTGGTGGAAGGAACACATTTGCTTGTCTCCGCCCCTTTCTGAAACCCCACTACAAAGACAATCAAAGGGCAGGGGGACCACACAAATCTGCAAGAACAAAGAGCATGAGAACAGACAAGAGCCCCACCTTTGTTCCCAGAACATTAGGAACCAGGCTTACACGCTTCCCCCACATTCTTTTCTCCCTCTTTCCTGCCAGAAAATTGGTGGAAACCTCTCAGGGGAACTGACCTGCCTAAGAGACAAAGATCTGACAGCTGGATGTCCACACATCAAACCCACAGTGAAGACTACCAAAACCAAGAAGCTCCACTCACACACACTGAGTTTTCAATTAGCTTTGAAGTGCCTGAAGCTTAACTATTCCTCCATTTTCATGCATTTACTGTGTGCCAGGCACTGTTCTAAGCACTAGGGATACAGCAGTGAAGAAAACAGACAAAGTCACTCTCTCAAGGAGTTACGTTCTAAAAGGAAAACATACAATAAACAAATACAGAATATAGACTAGAAACAGAAATAAAGTAGGGAAGGAGGATAGAGTGTAATGGGAAGGGGGAGGAGGATTGCTGCTTTAACTAGGAAGGTCAGCAATAGTGTCTCTGATGAGGACAGATTTAAGCAGAGGCCAGAAGGAAGGGAGGGAACCACACAGATATCCAGGCAAACAAAAGAGCAAATATAAAACCCCTGAAAGGAGAGTACATGTGGCCTACTGGAGGAACACAAAGAGGCCAGTTCAGCTGGAGTGAAATGAGTGGCACAGAGTGCGGGGGGGGGGCAATTATCAGAGAGGCTGAAGTAGGCCAGAGCATACAGGCCTTGAAGACTCTAGGTAAGAACTGAGCTTCTATTTCAGGTGAAATGGTAAACCACGAGAAGAAAAGTGACATTATCTGACTTACGTTTTAAAAGGGTCCCTTTGCCAGTTGTGTGAAGAAATGACTGTAGGGCAGTGTGGGTGGAAGCAGAGAGATCAGTTAGGAGGCTACTGGTAGTCCAAGCAAGACATAAAGATTACTTGACAAAGGGAGGAAGAAGTGAGAAGAGGTGAGATTTGGGTTATGCTTTTGTTTTTGCCTTAATAATTTCAAAGTTGTTTAAAAAATAGCAAAAATAAAAATAGTACAAAGAGCACCCATAAAAATAGTACAAAGAGCATCCATATATCCTTTACCAGATTCACCTATTCACCCATTGTCAACATTTTACTCCTCTCTATCAAGTGCGTGCACACACATGTTTATCCACGCATTTCTTTTCTGAACCATTTGAGGCTAAGTTACATATATCATGGCCCTAATCCCCTAAACACTTCAGTATTTCCTAAAAATGCAACATTCTCTTACATAATCACGGTATGGTTATCAACTTTAGTAAATTTAACATAATACTTTTATCTAATCTATTGTTTGTACTCCACTTTTGTCAGCTGACCCAATAATGTCCTAGCATTTTATCTCCTCCAGCTCAGGACCCAGTCTAGGATTGGATATTGCCTTTAGGTGTCAATCTCTTTAGGCGTCAATCTCTTTAGGCTCCTTTAATCTAGAACATTTCCAGAACATTTACAACATTGACATTTTTGAAGAATCAAGTCCTCTCCCCCCACTTTAAAATTAGAATGTTCTTCATTGTGGGTTTGTCTGACATTTCCTCATGATTAGATTCAGATTATGTACTCTCAGTGATGCACAGGTGATGTTGTGATCTTCTCAGGGTATTGCATCTGGAGGCACAGAATGTCCATCTGTCCCTCCCTGGTGCTGTTAATTTGATCACCTGGTCAAAGTATTGTCTGATTTCTACACTGTACTATTAATGTCACTTTTCTTCCCTTACCACTCAATCGCTGGGGAGACACTTTAAGACCACCCAAATATTATACTCCTAAACAAAATTTCCCCCTATATTTAGAATTTGTTGATGATTCTTGCCTGATCCACTCTTAACCATGATGATTGCAAAATGATGATTTTTCCAACTCCAGCATTCTTCCCACATTTATCAATTGGCTTCTGCACTCTACTGTAAGATCCCTCCCTCTTCATCTCTTTATTTAACTGTCTGTCCTTCTATTATCAGTATGAATTCATGAATTCTTATTTTTTCCAATGGTTTCTAATTCATTACTGTACTTAACTATTTTGGTGCTCAAACTGTCCCAGATTTGGAAAGTGGGAGCTGTTCAAACTGGCTCCTATGTCCTTGTGACATGTCCCCATCATCTTTTTCAGCACTTCCATACATCTTGGCATAACAAGATGTTCTAGGTTCATCTTGTACCTACCCCTGCCCAGGCCCTGGAATCATCCATTTCTCCAAGATACTTGGTTCTTTTAGTGAGGAATGGTATTAGAGTCTAAGACCTGGGTATTAGTTGTGCACATTGCTACTGAGATGTCTTTGCTTCTTGGCCCTTTTAGATTCTGATTAAAGAACCAACTAATCTTACTGATGGAATGAATATGGGATGTAAGAGAAAAAGAAAAAAATCAAAGGTGACTCCAGAGTTTCTGGCCTGAGCTACCAGATGAGTGATGTTGGTCTCTACTAAAATGAACAAGAGAAAGTTTACAGGGGAAAATCAAGAATTTCATTTTGGATATGCTGATTTTGGATGCTTATCAGATATCCAAGCAGAAACACTGAGTAGGAAACTGGATGACTCCAGAATTCAGCAGAAAGGTTCAAGATGGCGATATAAATTTAGGAAACATCAGCATATTAATAGTTAAAGCCATGAGACTAAATGAATGAACAGATAAGGATCACCAGACATTTGAGGAATGTCTCTAACAAGAAAGACAGACCAAAATAAACAGAAAAACATATATAATTCAGAGGAAAAAGAGATAATGCCGGTAGCAGACAAAAACTTAATGGAAAAAAAGAAAACAGAAAATCTAAAATATCCTCAGTGATAGCCCTAGACACAGACAGACCTGTGTCTGTGAAACAACAGAAGGAAAGGAAGGAAGAGAGAAAGAGAGAGAGGGAGGGAGGGAGGGAGGGAGGAAGGAAGGAAGGAAGGAAGAAAAGAAGTCCAAAGCCATTAGGTAAGGCAGAGCAAGGCAGATGTCTGGAGGGAGGCGGGTAAGGAAGCACACCTAATATAGGGTTGGTAGATCCTAAGGAGGTTTTGGAGAGTGTCTGCATAGCTACCACTGGTGGCCTAGTGTGGGCTGTGGGGAGGCTGAGTCAGGTGGAGAGAACATTTATGGAGGGGTGAGGCAGCATGGAACCATCCTAGGGTACTAGAGCCTAAGAAAGGTAAAAGGAGGTCATCCCAGCAGATGGTGAGGGCATAAGACTGGAGAGGAGAGGCAAGCTGTGACAGAAAGTTAGTTATAATCAGGGAGGACTGATCTGATAATTAAATATATTGAGTTAATGGAAGCCAAGTTTCTCACTATCAAAGAAGGCAGTTACAAACACAAAACAGGAGAAAATTATAATGAACTTTGTGGTGTTGAAATGGATTCATGGGTTTCTAGATAGATAGGGATTTAAACTTGTTTTGAATATATGTGTAAGTATATATATGTTGTATGTGTGTGTACTCTCTAGATCTTTTCATTGAGGGGACCTAGGAACAGCAACACTTAATAGCAATGAGCATACCTTGAATCCAAATCTTGGTTTCTAAATGCCATTCTTACTAAAAGGAACCAGGGATACTTAGAGAATACGGCTGATCCAAGGGCTAGGGCAGGGAAAATATAAGACGAGTTTAGAACATCCTGTTGGATCAGAACGTAAGGAACTGCTCAAAGAATAATAAAGACATGTCAAAAGACATAGAAGACAACTTGAAGGGCTCTTATTGAACATGAGAATTGCAGAAACAATGGTCCCAACATTAATGAGTTGCTGACCAAACTGTATTCCTCTGGGTCTCCTGTTACAGAACAAAAGAAATCACAATTTGCTAAAGTAACAGAACTTGGGGTTTTCATTATTTGCAACCTAAATACATGTGTAAGACAGGGGTAGGAAGGGTGACTGAAAGCCCTCAAGTCCTTGTATTGATCAGAAGGGTAAGAGACTAAATAACTTTGAACTTTTGTATGACAAAAATGCATGCTGATACCCACTAAAATAATAGAAATAGAATTTGAAACTCAAGTTTGTGGATGAAAAGAACAAAGCAAACCTAGTTAATTAAGCGAGTCAAGTAAGCAGACTATATCTGTAATGTTTTACTCCTTTAAAAAATCTGAAGCAAATATGGCTAAATGTATACATTTGATAAAGCTAGGAGTGAGTACGTGGCTGTTCATTTTATTATTCACTAATTTTCTGTATGTTTTCAATAGTCCATAAAACATATCTATTTTTTAAAGGCCAGTTGAGAAGCTACTGAGCAGGCCTTCCTTCTCCAGCCAAGTAAGATCTGGACCTCATGTTTACCATCTAAAGAAGGATTTAACCACCAGCTAAGAAAGAGTCTAAGGAATCAAGAAAGAGATGGAGGCAATTCTAACTAGTTTAAGCACAAGAAGAATTTATGAAAGATATTACAGAGCTTATAGAATCTTTAGGAAGGCTTGATGCCTATGTAACCTGCAATAACACCCAAATCCTCATGCAAGACTGCCACTAGGCACTGAAATCACACCTCACATCTTGGGAGGCAAGGATGCTATGGCTGAGATCTCCACCATGTGCTACCCATGAAAGTCAATCTCTGTGCCAGCTCTGCCACCTTCATTAGGAACAGATTCCACATTGCAACATCTTCATCACACTTTTCTCTTCCAAACTCAAGTTACTGAAGCTGACTAGCTGGGTCTGGATCATATGCCTGGGCACTGGCTGCAAAGAAGATAAAGAAATTGTCTTTTGGTTTGCAGATGCAGAACCAGAAGTAGAATTTTCCCCAATATAGCACAGATACTCAAAAGGTGCTGAGTAACTACCTATATAAAAATATCCAAAAGTCCACCATATTCTGAGATCACTGAAAATTAGCCAAAGAGACCTACTTAACACAAGAAGGCACTTAGAAGTAGAGTCAGGCAGAGTCAGAATGAAGCTCACAGACATTACAGGGAACAGAAGGTTACATGTACAGTTCACTAGGTACTATAAAAAGCTACTTATCCCCCCAACACACACTCAAAACACATGCATCTACTAATTCTTACCCCCAGAAGCTTAAAATTATACCATAAAACATATTTTTCTGAACAAGATTATCTTTTAAATAGTAAATTCCTTGAGAATTGTAAAACATTAACCTAACATCAGTCAATAGTAAGCTAGTACAGAGTATTTGCCTCTGAGAGCAAACACTGAGAAAATGGAAAGTTTTATAAAAGCAAAGAGAAGGGAGGGGTGATTTGGAAATGTGTACAATTAGGTCTTCAGAGGGATAGCAAAAATCAGGCAACACCTAGAAGAAGAGAATGAATGAAGAGAGGTTTAGAAGAAGATATGGGAAATCTGCTGAAGACAAAATTTTCTTACTCCATAAATTAACCCAGAGTTCTACAAAGATTCAGTAATCCAGAGCTCCAAAAGCTGGACTGGAGTTTATCATCTGATAGAATCCCTAGACCCAACCTTTGGAGAGTCTCTCATTCCAACGTCTATTTCTGCACTTTAAAACAAAAAGACAGTAACCCACTTCAACTGTCCCTACTATATTTTAAAAAAATTATTAAAATGTATTGAGTAGGTATAAAGAAAACATATAAAGTATATTTATGGTATACTGCTAGTGGGAATGTAGAACGGTCCAGGCGCATGCAAAACAGTCTGGTAGTTCCTCAGAAGGTTAAACACAGAGTTACCATATGACTCACCAATTCCACTCTTGGGTATATACTTAAGAGAAATAAAAACATTATGTCCACATAAAATCTTGCATACATATGTTCACAGAAGCATTATTATAATAGCCAAAAAGAGGAAACAACCCAAATGTCTATCAACTGATGAATGGATAAATAAAATATGGTATATCAATGGAATATTATCCAGTCATAAAAAGAAATGAAGCACTGACACGTGACAACATGAATGAGCCTTGAAAATATTCTGCTAAATGAAAGAAGCCAGTCACAAAAGACCACGTATTGTATGATTCCACCTATGTGAAATGTGCAGAAGAGGCAAATTCATAGAGACGGAAAGGAGATTAGTGGTTGCCTAGGGCTGTGGTTTGGGGGAAAAATGGAGAGTAACTGCTAATGAGTACAGGGCTTCTTTTTGGGGTGAGAAGTGTTCTAAAACTGTGGTGATGGCTGTACAACTCAGAATATACTATAAACCACTGAATTGTACACTTTAAACGTGTGAATTGTATGGTATATGAATTACATCTCAATAAAGTAGATGTATGGCATAAAAATAATAAGCAATCATTACCCCTTGTACCTATTACCAGTTGAAGAAACAATCTAACATAATCTTTGAAAGAACTCTGGGCACCACTCCCCAATCCCCTTCCTGTCCCTCTCCCTGTACCCCCTTTATAGTTTTATCACATTCGTACACAAGTTTAGTTTTACATTTTACATTTAGTTTCTTTGAACATTATATAAAAGGAATCACACCGTAGGTACAGTCAGTTCTGCTACAATGCAACACATGCATCGCCAAAATCATTAAGCTACGCAAGATTGTGCAATAAAAACCATAGAGGTTATGGGAAAAAGGGTCAGTGATACATTTTTTTTTTAAAAAGGTAGGAATCTAATAAAGATAGCCCAGTTTTATACATGTTAAATGATTAATAAATATATGAATACTACAATAAACACAGCATATTACTTTGAAAAAGACCTCAAGTTTGCTTAAAGAAGCAGACGTTGCAAAGGTTGCAACTTGTGAGTTATTGTGAAGTGGTTGAAGGAGAGTTATCTGAAATCACACAGAAAATTCTAACACTACATATGGACAAGACAGGGGTGGCTCATATCACACTCGGTGAACTGAGGTAGCTGGAAGACGTCTGATGTGCGTGCATTTTGTGTATTCCTGTGTGGCTCATCTCAGCTGGGTGCAGTTTTCCGCATTCACCTAATGTTTCTCAAGGACAAACACAAAATTTGCACTATGCCTAAATTATTCCCTAATATATCAATCACATTGGAATATTTTCACATTTTCAAAACAAGTATGACAACAGAACTTATTGTATTCTTTATGGTTCCTCTTTCATAAAGTAACCAAGTTTCTTGTCCATTTCTCTATTAGGTTGTCTATTTCTCAATGATACATAGGAATTTTTTAAATAGCCTAATATTAATCACTTATCAGTGATCTACACAGCAGTATCTTCCCCACTCTGTGGTCTACACTTTCATTTTCTTTATGGTTTATATTGATGACCAGAATTCTTCATTTTAATGTAACTGAATGTAATTTATCGATAATGTAACTTATTAACCTTTTCCTTTATGTCTTGTGAGTTTTGTGTTCTGTTTAAGAGATTTTTCCCTACTCGAAGTCACAGATATTCTATTTTTGCCTTCTAAGTTTTAAACTTTATTTGCCTTTTCCTTGTTTTTTTATTGAGATGGTAACTGTCTTCAAACATATGAAGAACCTAGACTATCCTCAGAAGTACAGTTGCAGTAGTGTCATCAAGAGAACCAAATGACTACAAAGAAAATAGTTAGAACCACAGGATTATTTGGCCAAAAAAATCAGTGTCAAGATGGAAAATAATGTAAGAATAACTAACCAAATGTTGGTCTATATCACATCTCTCCTACAAAAATAAATTTAAAAAAAAATTGTTTCCCAAAATAAAACAGTTACAGTCAACCTGCATTTGCGAATTCACCTACTCAAAAAAGTTTATTTGTAACCCCAAAATCAATACTCAGGTAACTTGAGCAGTCATTTGCAGATATGTACATGTGCAGAGTGGAGAAAATTTGAGTTGCCAGATGTGCATGTTCTCAGCTGAAGTTGAAGAGGGCAATGCACTGCCTTCTTGTTTCAGCTCTCATACTGTAAACAAGTATCCTTTTTGAAGTCTATTTAGTGCCATATTTTTCCCAATTTTATGCTTTTTGTTGGTGATTTTGCTATTTAAAATGAATAGCTGAAGCGCTGTCTAGTGTTCCTACATATAAGAATGTGGTACCTTACAGATAAAATATATGTGTGAGAAAAGCTTCATTCAGGCATGAGTGATAGTGCTGCTGGCCATGAGTTCAATGTCAATGAATCAACAACATATATTAAAGGAGGATCTTTAAACAGAAATACACATAAAACAAGGTTATATATTGATTGATTCAAAAATGTTATGACCAGAACTCACAGGAACCTAACTCTTTATTTCCCTTAGGAGCAATGGTTCAGGATTCACTAATTCGGCATTTGAGGCGACTTTACGAAACGTAACTACCATGATTAGTGAAAATTGACTGTAACTTTAAAGTTGCAGAAAGAAAATTAAAGGTAGTACTTAGGATTCTGTCAAACAACAATTTTTAGATACTGTCAGTCCCACATTTTTCATACTACATATCATATTTTTCCACTGGAAAAAATGTTATAATTGTAAACTAACAAAAAAAGTTTTGAAAGTAAATACTGTATGCATGTAGTGATTTACCACCATCCAGAATCTCCTGTTTTGTCTTGAATGTCCAGAAAGTTGACTTTATCTGTATCTGAACTTTATCTAGACTTGATCCCTAAGTGGATTTTACTCATACACCCAGTAATGAGATTTAATAACTCAATTTATAAAACACTGATATATAAACCAGAATAGAAATGTATTGATGTATTAAAAAAGAGGTGTCTCTTTTTGTTAACATAAATACTTATATATCCTACTCAAGAAACTTCATCCATTCTTAGTGTCAAAGTACTTGGAGGGGCCAGCCCCAGGGCTTAGCAGTTAAGGGCACGTGCTCTGCTACTGGCGGCCTGGGTTCGGATCCGGGCACGCACCGATGCACTGCTTGTCCGGCCATGCTGAGGCAGCATCCCACACACAGCAACTAGAAGGATGTGCAACTATGGCATACAACTATCTACAGGGGCTTTGGGGAGAAAAAGGGGAAAAAAAAAAAAAAAAGGAGGAGGATTGGCAATAGATGTTAGCTCAGGGCCGGTCTTCCTCAGCAAAAAGAGGAGGATTGGCATGGATGTTAGCTCAGGGCTGATCTATCTCACAAAAAACAAACAAACAAAGTACTTGGAAAATCAAATTAATAGTCAAAAACATGACTAGTAAGCACAGAACTAGATAATCTTGAAGCATATTTAATAATAAGAATAGCCTAATATAAGCTATCACTGCCCTATAATAGAAAACATGTTTCTAATAATAATAATCTAGAATATTTATTAAGAGCTAACGAGGCACTGATACATTAATTTGCTCTTGTAAACCTCACAACAGCCGTATGAGGTAGGTAACACTATTAAGCCTTTTAGATTAGGAACTTGGGTTTAGAGAGGTTAAGAATCGTCCCAAAGGTTATGCCTTCAAAACCTTTCAAGGGTTTCCCACTGCTTTTTGGAATAAAATCCAAATTCCTCGCTGCCCAGAAGCCCCTGCATGATCTAGCTCCTGCTCATCTCCCCAACCTCATCTCATATCATTCTCCGCTCTTCAAGCACCATGCTCCAGCCACCCATGCATCCACTCTGTTCCTCAAATACAACAAACCGTATCCCACACCCAGTCCTATGCACTTGTTAGTCCCTCTTCCTGGAATGCTCTTCTCCCAGCTCTTTTGAAGCCTGCTCATTCTAACCCTACCGTTCTCAGTCAAATGATACCTCTTCAAAAATATCTTCTTTGAACAACTCTTCTAACGTGGCATCACCTAATATCTCTTTCATCATTCTGTTCATTTCATCCACAGCACCTTATTCAATCTAAAATTACCATGCTCGTTTATTCATTTAGGTGGATTTTGTCTATTTCCCTAATAGAATGTAAAAGCTCAGTAAGTAGCAGCTTATCTGTCTTATTTGTTGCTATATTCCTTACATCTAGCATGGTGCCAGGCACAAAAATTGGTATCAAGTATTTGTCGAATAAATAGCTAGGATGAATGATCATTTAGCAGAGATACAGCAGAGGAGATTTAAAGATTAAATGGTGGTTGGACAAAATTAGTGCTTCCTTATCCCTTCGTACTACAGAAAATGGTACTATTTATATAGCGCACCAGGATAAACAGACAAGACTGCTTGTATCCATAGGTGATCAGCACAAGGACTCCAGATATCCCAGGGCCAGCCCAGCTGCCCAGATGGTTAAGAGGCCCATTATTTCATACAGCATGGAAAGCTCTAGATTGTGGCGGTTAAGCTCTCTTCCTACACTGAAATTCTAATTTTTATGAACCCTTACAAGAAACATACACACCAAGGAATCTTAATAACTCTTAGCTATATAATATTGAATGAAGTCTGCATTTAATTTATAAATTGATTACCTATACATAGTTTATAACAGTCTTCACCATCTATAATAGCTTTTTTTATCCCTAAGACTGATCTGAGAGTGGGCTACCAATATAACTCATGACAGCAAATGTAGCATGAGATGAGGAAGCTACATTTTAAAGGCCATGGTCACAACAAAGATGCCCATCACTCAGTCTAGAGAAAGACTCCAAAGTCAGAGAGTCTGCCCTTCTTCTAGACCAGCTATTTATCCCCTTATAACATGTACAACCTACGCTGACTTTGTTGACAAACGAAGCTAGCACATGGCCCTGACATTTCATAAAGTTCCTGTAATTCAGAGAATTTGAAAAGCTACACTCTAAGGTCATTAACTTTACTCATCAGTTACATTAAAAACTGGAGCCAGACGTGCACAGTTCATTGTATGTCAATTAGACCTCAATAAACCTATAAAAAGATAAATAAAAACCTAAGGGTAGCGATCAAAGTTAATATCACTAATAATGTGACAAACAGACATCATGCTACTTGATCTAATCATTGAGAAGGACAAAATATCGCTTTTATGACATTCCTGGCAAAAACGTGTAATAATCTAATTACAAGAAAACATTAAAAAATCCTGAACTGAAAAAGTATCCTACAAAATAAACAGCCTATATTCTTAAAAAATGTCAATGTCATGAAAAATAAAGAAAGATTAAGAAATTGTTCCGAATACTAAAGAGACATGAAAACTAAATGTAATTCATGTTCCTACTTTGAATCTTTGCTGATAATTTGTTTCCTTTTGCTGTAAAAGACATTAGTGGGAAAAACTGATGAAATCTGAATAAGGTCTATAGATTAGACAAAAATATTACTGTATATCATTGTTAATTTCCTGATTTTGATAATTGTATTATGGTTATAAAAGAAAACATCTTTGTCTCTAAAAAATGTGCACTGAAGTTTTTAGTGTTAACAGTGCATCATATCAGCAACTTACATATAGTTCAGAAAAAAATATTCTGAATATGCATATGTATATATGTGTTCCTATGTACATTTTATATATGTGTATAGATATAGATATATAGATACACAGAGAGAGAGAGGGTGAAAGGGAGTAGGAGAGAAAATTTTTTTAAAAAATTGAGGGTATATGAGTACAAAAGAGGTCATTTTGAAGAACACATGCAAGCTATGAGGGGAAATGCCACAGAATTTACCAGTCTCAAATGCAAAGAGAAGGAAATGTGAGAAAACACACTACACAATAACATACATCATTAATTTCATTATGAGAGGAAGGAGAGAAATTTCTGCAACAAACTTTTATCAGGACTAGCATTTGATGTGTTTGTAACTTTTATGGTATTTTGTTAATAGTGGAGAAAATTATTGTAGGAAATATATCAAAACACTTGGAAACCATACGCTAATTTTCTTTTTTTTTTTTTCAATAATTTTATTTATTTATTTATTTTCCCCCCAAAGCCCCAGTGGATAGTTGTATGTCATAGTTGCACATCCTTCTAGTTGCTGTATGTGGGACGCGGCCTCAGCATGGCCGGAGAAGCGGTGCGTGAGTGCGCGCCCGGGATCCGAACTCTGGCTGCCAGCAGCGGAGCGCGAGCACTTAACCGCTAAGCCACTGGGCCGCCCCCCCCCCCTTTTTTTTTTGTTTTAATAATCCATACGCTAATTTTCAAAGGAAATCCTCTTACTCGGTCATTCCCAAAGCTGCATAAAGTAAAGGAAAGTGCAGTTGCAGGCAAGAAAAATAAAAGAATGACTTGAAAACTCTTCCTATGCTAGAATAAAGTGTTGTATCTCGTGCAGACATATACACCAACAGAATTTTGCTGACTGAAGACCAAGCAGCCTAATTCAGCAGCCTGAAGCCTGGAAAAATGTGGGAAGGATACAAACAGAGAGGTACTTTAAAATCAAAAGCACATGCAAGGTATTTTATTGTTCATATTAATCTAATATTAATATATACAAAATGCATTTTATCTAGCTCATAAGGAAATAGAAGCAGCTGCATAAATTCAATTCAACAAATATTCATTGAACGCTTATATTAATTCCTAGTGCCCAGACTAGTGTTTCCGATAAAACCTTTAAATGGAAGAAAGGATAAAACTTACACATTGAAGTGATTACTGTTAGTAAACATCCATGAAACTAGGGAAAAGATTTCCCCAGGAGAGAACCAATCTCTCCACTAGCAGCAGCCATTCCATCCAGTTTGTTTCACTGAGGAGGTGGGTGGTGCTGGTTAACAGACTTGTGTTTAGAATAGCAGATATGCTGACTTCTAGAATTTTCCATGTTGCAAAGTACTAAATAGATATAACAATACAAACACTTTTTATTGGCATAATAATTTACTGCTAGAACACAGAATCTAGGGTTATAAGACTAATATATTAAAGAACTGCTTTCTAGATCAACATTATAATGTAAGACTTCCCAAGAGTTTCTTTTTTTTTTTTTTTAAAGATTTTATTTTATTTATTTCCCCCCCCAAAGCCCCAGTAGATAGTTGTATGTCATACCTGCACATCCTTCTAGTTGCTGTATGTGGGACTCGGCCTCAGGATGGACGGAGAAGTGGTGCCTCGGTGCGCACCCGGGATCCGAACCCGGGCCACCAGCATCAGAGCGTGCGCACTTAACCACCAAGCCACGGGGCCGGCCCCCAAGAGTTTCTTAGTGAAATATATACCACAGAGTACGCACCTAAATAACTATTTATACCCTACTTCATTCCATAGGAATTTGAGACAGGAGTCTGTAACTAGCTTAATTTGGCTTTTCCTCATTATCTACATATCCAACCTCTTTTACTGGCATCACACCCTTATTTATCTTTTCAGTATAAATTTCTATGATGTTTCTTTGAAATGGAACAGCTCTATCAGTAAGCATCACTGAGTCCATAGTTAAAGCAGAAACCAAATACTGTATTATTAAGATCTGGTGGTCTACTATTACAGCTTTAACCTCAAGTATCTTGCAGCATTTGGTACTATAATTATTACTGTCATAATAATAATTGGAGTTAATAATGACAATCATAATAAATATCACTGAAACAATGGAGTTACTAGATTTGTGAAGCTTTGCCTCTCAAAAAGGAATCAAGAAAAATATACTGAATGTATACATCCTAGAAAATAAACTGACAAAAATTAGACAGAATTGAATTTAATGAGTACAGTTCTCCCTGATTTAAAAGGATGTGACAACTCAGTTCTATGGGTCAAAGATGTTATAAACACATACAAAATTACTACTAAATTCTAGCCCATGACATTTTTACCGCATTCCGTAAACTTGATCGTGTATGTCTTTCAAAATTGAGAATTATCTGCTAATACTCAGTCTACTCTACATGTCTTCATCTAATTATATCCATGCCCAGGAAAAGAAATTGCTGCCCACACTATAATGCTTCAGGATGACTCAGTAAGGAAAACAGATTGTAGGTAGTGAAACAATATTTCAGAGGGGAAAAAATTCAAATTTAAGTAGTAGACAAACCCCTTCTAGAGCAGAAAAGATTCTTTTGCTTCTTTAATTAATGTCCTATCTGGTCATCTACATTTTGCATCATGATCTAAAATGTATCGCCTTATTACGAGAAGAACAAAAGAAATAAATGAAACATTTAAGTTGAGGCTAAATGGTGATTTAATAACAGAATGGAGATGTGTAGGAGTTTTCTGATTACTAAACAGCAAAGAAACAACTACAAATACCTTAGGAAATAAAAAAGCTAAATGTAAATATACCCAAGTAGGTATTTTTAAGAATGGAAATAAAACCTTAGAAGAGTAAAGTTTGTTCTAATAGCCATTTTTTAAAGTTAATAGTGAAGCATTTTATACATTTATGTTATTTAAAATAATCTAGTTAAAGAAATTGGGAGTTGGCTTTTTTTTTTAAGATGGCAGTTAAAGGTAATTTCATTAGAAGGGAACAAATATACATTTGTTTAGTTATATCCAAACATGACTTTTAAGAGTCCATTAAGTACCACAGCTGCTATGGTAAATTCATGTATACGTGTTGCCAGGAACACATAAAGGCATGATATAATGGAACGATAATTAGAAAATGAAGAAAATATATTAAAGTTTCTGTTTTTGTAAAGTTAATTTTCTCTCTCTTCTACCTCTTCACATTCTCTTCCCTCAAGAAGTTCCCAGAACCCAAAGAAATTTCTTTATTTGGAAAATATTTGTTGAAAAACAAATTAAATATAAGTGATCACCATACTATTTGTGATTTTTCTTTTTTACTGAAATGCGGAGAGGCGAATAAGAGAAGAAAAGACAGAAAAGTATGGGTTTAACATCAACACCAAGGGGCTGGGGTGGGGGAGCAACAAGTCAGTACAATTGATAAGTGATATCAATTCTGGCTTAGAATATAAATTTCATTAATGAAGACTCTGAGAACTTGTGTATAATTATAGACAAATGTACTAACAATCTTTGGAAACTCCATAGGAGTAAAATAGCCATCAGTGTATTTCATAATCCTAGATTTAAGCAGCTTTTCTAACAAGCTGTCTGGGTAATTACTAAGCTATCTAAGAATTACCGTGAACTTTGTACCTTTTTAGTTCACTGACAGATGACTATTTGTTATTAGCTCAAGTAATAATAATATATTAAAAGACTTGCTTAATATACAGAAACATATGTATGCATTTAGACTACAATGAACTTTGTTCCCCAGAAATATATTTTGAAAAGTCACATAGAAATCTGTGAATCAGCAGCAGCGCCAACAAAAGTGAAATGAGTTGCTATTTCTCTTGGAGTCTGTGATAAATAAAAGCTACCTCACGCCTGGATGCATATTCTAGAGGGGTAGTTCTTGATTCTACAGAAAAATTTTGTTGCTGTTGTCTTAATGTTTTGTTTGTGATCTCTTACATAGCTACAGTTGGAGAGGAAAGCATATTAAATTCGCCTTAAGAATTCCTGATGTTTGCAAACATGATTAAGTGTGTTGATCTGATTCTCTAAGAATTAAATAACTCACCTTGAGTAGAGGTAAAGTAACTCAGAGACCAAATCCATGAGCTGTTAAAAAATTCTAAATGAGGACATTCTGAAAACTAAAGTAAGTTCAATCAGACAAAAATCTAGCCAGAAAGAATTCTTGCGCCTTTAGTGTGTCATTTACAGCCTGTAACTAATTCCAGTGGGTAAAGGAGCCGTCATTAAAAAATGTTTATTGGGGCCGGCCCCGTGGCTTAGTGGTTAAGTGAGTGCGCTCCACTGCTGGCGACCCGGGCCCGGATCCCGGGCTCACACCGACGCACTGCTTCTCTGGCCATGCTGAGGCCGCATCCCACATACAGCAACTAGAAGGATGTGCAGCTATGACACACAACTATCTACTGGGGCTTTGGGGGGAAAAAATAAATAAACAAAATCTTTAAAAAAAAAAAAATGTTTATTGATTAGTAATTTAACTGTTACTGGAGACTTCTGCCTCATTTCAAAACTCTACTTTTTATTCTAAGTAAGTCCTTAAAATAGAATCAAGGCTCTTTAATGTGGGGGTTATTTAATTTCAAAGCTTATTTTATGTATTTTTTCTTTTGACACTATATATTAATGTCACAACATTTTTCTTAGTCACTATATTATTATAATTCTATTGATTAAAAAAATGAACAGAAATAAGAGGCAAATGAATGGTCGTTAGCATAATGGTAACAGGGTATTTTCAACTAAGAATTATTGGGGAGTGGTTATCACATTAATTAGGTAATCCCTGTCCCTTGCAAACAACACTCAACATAAACACACTAAATCTAAATTTTTAAATATGGCAAACCAAAATATAAGAATATATTGGTAGAATTTAGGAATTTAGGAATTTTATGTATAACGACTATACATATTCTCTTTAAACAAGGCTCTCACAACATTACACACAATTAAGAGCTTGACTAACCCTTTCTGTTGTTGGTTAATCAAGAAAACCTCTTTAGAGTGGATAGATTCAAGTTACAATTTAAAGGAGAAGGAAATAGTGGGCAGATAGGAAAAAAACTATTCCCTATATATCAGACCTTACAGCCTCCCTACCGCAGACAATATATCTCTTTTCTTAGCCATAGGCTACCCACTCACAAGTCTTTACAACATCCATGGTGGTGGTAAGGAACAATTTAATACAACAGCCCACCCCACAGAAAATTTCCACTCAACTTTAAAGGCTTGTCATATCTGTCCCATCAATTGGTGAGAAGAGATGAAAATGGATTCTCAAGAGCAATAGGCTTAATGCACTACCCCTGAGGTAGTAAACCATCCCACTTAGTGTAAATAGTTTTGAAACCTGGCGATATAAGTATAAGATCCATTTCTCGTCTGTAAAAGCAAAGGCTAAAGTATATTAACTGCTATGGTTTCAAATCATCAGTAAACTAAAATACTAGGAGAAAAAGGTGAAGATCCACTATCTGTGGCTCTGGACTTTAACCCTGGGCAATGAATTGAGTACATGCCAAGTCCAGTTTCCAATTTTAATTTGAGCTATTCCCACACTAACCATATTTTCACTACATATTACTAATTGCGTAACCACAAATGAAAGAAAACAAACACGTAGAACACTGCAAGAGCACAAGCTGGACTTTATAGCTTAAGAGTTCAGGCTGAAATTAAGTAAAGACAATCCAGAATATACAAGAGGACTCTTAGTCTATCATACTGAAAAAGGCTCAAAATAGTGAAGATGCAAATTTTCAACAGCTGCCATATTTTTATCTCTTTCATATCATAAGCTCAAACACAACACTTAGAAGTGATATCACTTCACCATATTTTTTAATTGCTTTGGGACTTCATATATTAAAGGTTCATTTTACATTTTTTTAAATTTATTTTTAAATCATCCATTAGCATTAAAATGGAAATCGGATTGGTAGTAATGGTCCGTAGTCCCACAGTGTAAATGCCAATGAAATAATTCCACTGGGTAAAGCCTTCCATTAACATACTATGGGATCTGATATATGGGTTTCCTTAGATCCAATCAGGCATCACTGAAATCACTGCAGTTTACATATTGTATATGACTGTTTGCCTGAGTACATACCAGGCTCTGAGGACCCATGGCTTTCGTAAATCTGGAATCACTTATTTTACTGGTTAATTCTAGAGCATATGCTTTCATCAGAAAGAATGCAACAGCAGTACAAAGGACTAGTAAAACCTCTTTAACTAAATTCTGAATCTAAATGTTTTTTCAGCTGCCAAATCCTTCTCTGGAAAGGTATGAAGATATATCAACTAGGTACTTGATGTGAAAACGCTGCAAATCAAAACACAACATTCATATTTCCTCCTTGTTAAGATACTAATACCTTACTTGAACACAATACACCTCAGAACACATTTCAGTCCTACACAGGTTTTTACCTGGGACCATACCAAAAGGGTTTCTATTAATGAGTAACAATCATCTAGAAAATGCTTTTGGAGCATGGGCACAAAGAACAGAATCACAATGGGGCCCATACATATAAGGGATATGGCAATAGAAGCAATATTACAAGGCTTCCTTTAGAGTGAGGATGAAGCCAGTGGCTGCTGTTTGTACACTACCATTAGTAAAAAACTGTTCTGCCCGAGGCAGAAAAGTTGGTAAGTGAATGCATCAATACTGAATTCAGTCAGTGTTGCCTTCAAAACGTAATGGCTCATTCAGTGCAAACATTAGGAAGAGGCTAATGGAAGAGTTTCCTAGCCAGCTAGATTGAACACAACATGAGGTCCTCCCTCGGTATACACATTGAACAGTGTTTAATTCTGCCTTCTGGTTGCCCAATTTTGCTATCTTTGGAATGAAGGGGGCGGGGGGGACTCTGGGTTTTGCTTTGTTTTATCAACTTATGCGGCTATAAAAAAAATAGCTATGAGGCTCCTATTTCACCCTTACAGACCAAACATAATCCTGGCAAAAGACATAAATGGGTAATTATAATAGTTTAGGGTATTTATTTGTACTTTATCCTTAGAATCTTTCTTCTTATAATTTGAAAATGGTGACATAGGGAAAGCTAAAAGATTAACTTCTCATAGTACTATATATAAGGCATCATTCAATAACAGAAACTAAGCAGTAACTAAAGTCAGGTTTCCAATTTTTTTGCTCTTTCACCTACTCAGTTCAAGAAAGATTTTTAATTACAAAATTTCATTGTTGCCCAAAGAGGCAATTTGCCCTAACACTGTGCTTCTCAAACTTTAGTGTGTTCACGATTGCCTGGATTTTAAAATACAATTTCTGGTTCAATAGGTCTGAGGTGGCACATGACAATCTATAAATTCTAATAAACTGCCAGGTGACGGCCATACTGCCAGTCCATAGAACACACTTTTGAGTAGCAAGGGTCTAGCAAACACAGGAGTAGAAAATACATTTTTTCCTCCCCATCAACTCCCACATTTCCATAATTTACAATTTCTTTTCAAGTAATCCAATTTCTCTAGGTTTTAATTTCCTCTTTTGTAAAATGAAGAATTCATATAATCAGCCTTTTGCAAGAAAGCACTATATTTGTAAGAAAGCAAAAAGTATAAGCATTATGATAATTAGATTAAAAATGCTACAACACACTGAAGTTGGGTGTACATGGAACTTTATTAAACTAATCTTGTGTTGTGTGGGTTTTTAAATGTTCATAATAGAAAACTTTTTAAAATGTGACCACTCACTAAACTCCCTACAAGAATTATTTTATTTTACATATATTTATTTTAATATATTGTGTTAAATTTTTAAAAATTCATCCAAAAGGCACGAAGAAACATTTGGGGTGATGAATGTGTTCATTATCTTGATTGCAGCGATGGCGTGACAGGTATATACATACGTCAAAACTTATCAAATTGTAATTTTTAAATATGTACAGTTTAAGTGAATTATATCTCAATAAAGCTGTTTAAATAATAATAATAATAAAATTTATCCTCTCTCAATTTTTTATGAAAAATAAAAACAATAGTCAGAAAATTCTCAATGGGAAACTATTGCTCCCTATCACTGGGAGCTGTAAGCTGAGGCTGGCCTTTGAAGTCTCAACCTAAAGGTTAGCACTGTAGTTCCAAACTAGGCAGTTTCCAATCAGAGAACTAAGAGACTCCTCAGTTCTAGTGCATCATGACAATGTCCTAATAACTGATCTCCACTAGCTGTACAGAGCCTCCATTCTGGCCACCTTCTACACCTCCCTTCTCATCTTCCTTCACCTCCCCGACAATTCTCCCTCTAACCGCCCAGGGAAGTTATCATCACTCTTCAAAAAGCCATACCCTGAGGATCTGTTCCATTGTAAATGCTGTTTCCTCTGCCAAAAATGTCCTCTTTATCCTTTTCTGCCAGACTCCTGTCTTTCCCTTTGACCCAGTTCAAAATCTGCCTCCTTTGTGAAGACTTTCTTGACTTCTTTAGGCAATCAATTGTTCCCTCCTCTTGACTCATGCAGTATTCTTTTCATACCTCTAGGATTCTAAAAGAATAATCTACAAACTGGATCATATACCCCCAATATATGTATATTTATTCAATTTCTATATATAATGTGCTTGTACTACTATTGTTAGCTAATATCTTAACATACAAAATACAATTAGGGTGAGGTTCATTGTCACAACAGCGGTAAATTATAAAGTACAAAAATAAAAATTATAATTAAATTATAAAGAAATGGTCTCTGTGATTTTAATGTTTTCATTTCATTTGACTTCCTGTCAAACACTATAGATCACAATTATTTTTCTCTCATACACAGCTAAGAGCTTATACCAAGAGTAGAAGTATCAGTTCTCCCATTTTCTTAACATATGTTTGCATTATTCCTCTTATTTTAATCCAGGTTTTTCTTTGCAGATGTTTCTTAGATAAGTTGTTCATTTCATGAGCATTAATGTTGCTAAATCTAGATAACATAATGTACCAATACTTCCAACCAGACACATAAACTGGCAATACATAGAAACAAATTTGAAACTCCCATTATTCCTTCCCAATACTGAATACTGTAAGTAACAAACAAGCCTCTAATACACAAGCCACCAATGTCAATTTCTATTTTAAACATCAGTAAAGTTTAAGTCTTATTTTTTAGGAAAGTATACATTAGAATAGCCACCTCTGGGAGAGATTTCACAACATCTAAAGTAAAGTTGATGATGTGTACCCTATGACCCAGTATGGCAGGCAGCCTCTAAGAAGGCCTCCAACGATCCCACTTCCTGCTATATTCACATCCTTGTGTAATCTCCTCCTCTTGAGCATGGACTGGAACTCACTCCTACTGAATAGAATATGACAGAAGTGATGAGATTCTAAGATTAGCTTACAAATACACTGTGGCTTCACCTTGGGTTCCCTCTCTCAATCACTCACTCATTCACTCTTCAGGAAGCCAGCTGCCACATTGTGAGCTGCCCTCTGGAGACATCAGGTGGAGAGAAACTGACGTCTCTGGTCAACAGCCAATGAGGACCTCAGACCAGCCAACAACCATGTGAGTGAGAAAGGAGGCAAATCCTCCCCTAAGTGAGCCTTGAGATGACTGCAGGCCCACTGCCACCTGATTGTAATCCTGTAAGAGACTCTAACTCTGACACACCCAGTTAAGCTATGCCTAGATGCTTAATGCACAGAAACTGTGAGATAATAAATATTTGCTGTTTTAAGCTGCTAAATTTTAGGGTGATTTCTTATGCAGCAATTGATAACTGAGCTTAAAAAGATGTATAAAGGAATATTTATAACAGCACTTTATAATATGAAAAATTAGAGCAATTTAAATATTCACCATCAGGAAAATTAAGAAGGAAGAGTCATAAAATGGAAAACTATGCAGCAGGAAAAATGAATGAACTTGAGCTTAACGTATCAATGTTGAAAATTCTTAAAATCAATGTTGAGTGGGAAAAAAGCAACTTGCAGAAAGATAAGAAAAGTAGGGACAATTTTATAAAGTTCAAAACGGGCAGCTAAAAAAAATTCATGTGAATGATGAACACCAAATTCAGTGTGGGGAGGAAAGAGAAAAAGAAAAGAGAATAGGATTAGGGAAGGATACATAGGAAGCTTTCAACTGTATCTGTAATATTCTATTTCTTAAACCACATGCTGTGTACATGGATGTTTGTATGTTATCTATACTTTTTATATTGTCTGAAATCTTTTGCATAAAAAAAGTATACATGGGGCCAGCCTGGTGGCGTAGTGGTTAAGTTCGTGCGCTCCGCTTCGGCAGCCCAGGGTTCGCAGGTTTGGATCCCAGGTGCGGACCTACGAACTGCTTATCAAGCCATGTTGTGGCAGGTGTCCCACATATAAAGTAGAGGAAGATGGGCATGGGTGTTAGCCCAGGGCCAATCTTCCTCAGCAAAAAGAGAAGGATGGACAACAGATGTTAGCTCAGGGCCAATCTTCATCACAAAGAAAAAAAAGATTATACACACAGTACATACAATGAAATGGATAAACTTAAGCAGCAATTTTGATGGTTTCTTGGCCATCCCAATGGATTTTAGGATATATCCCACATGCGACCATAACTCTAACACTTAGCACATTATATCAATTATCTATTTAGATGTTTATCTCCTCTCCTAGGCTGTGAGCAACTTCATGTGCCAGAAAAAGCATCCAGTAAATGTTTGCAGATAAATTAATGGTATGAACAGTGCTTATATGGGCTTGATTTTCCTAACTTAATATCTGCTTATTTCCAAATAAACTGACCATAGCTTTATCTCCATAGGAAACAACTAATTATCTAAGAAAAATTAACTTGGCAAGGCTGCATCCACTGTTGTTCACTAACTAATATTAATAATTGTCCACATTCATTAAAAATGCTGGCACAAGGCTCAGTCTTCCTCTCCATTCCAAGTCATGCCATTAGGTTGGCTTCAAGGAGCATATAAGAAATTTAACCAACATCTTAGCCTTACGGTTCTTTGACCTCCTTAAAATCAATAACGTTTAGCTCCATTTCACTTTCACTCACCCACTCCCAGGGCCACATCCTAGACTTTATCATTCATCACCTTGAACTGCTCGACCTCTGAAGTAAAATTCAAATGTCTCAATCTGTAACCACAGCCTCTGGTTCTGCCAGCACTCTCACCCCCTTCTCCCACTCCACCTGTTCCTCAATGTGAGTCAATCAATCCTCAAATCCCTCCATTTTCTCCTTGTCTATTAACCACTGCCTTAGCTCTCTTACCTATTCACAATGGATTATATGGTTGAACATCTTACCTGTTTCTTACAACAGAGACCTATAATCCACTTCACCTCTATCCTTTTCTACCATCTGCCAAGAAAAACCTCAAGCTAATTTTATAAATCTATTTTAACTTGCTGGAGAAATCACAAGTGGTCATGCTAGTACCATTTCATTATCAGCCTCCAACCTCAACTGAACCCTCCAACTAACAATCAATTCTTTTTCTTATCCTTGGCCAGCTCACTTTTCTCTTCAGTAATTATTCCAGGTCTTCACCACTCCCCTCAAACTTCACCCCAACTCTTACTCAATAGATCTTTTCTACTTCATCAAAAAAAGTTGGGGCTGGCCCGGTGGCGCAAGCGGCTAAGTGCGCATGCTCCGCTGCAGCTGCCCTGAGTTTGCAGGTTCAGAGCCTGGGCACGCACCGACGCACCGCTTGGCAAGCCCTGTTGTGGCAGCGTCCCATATAAAGTGGAGGAAGATGGGCACAGATGTTAGCCCAGGGCCAGCCTTCCTTAGCAAAAAAAAGAGGAGGATTGGCAGATGTTAGCACAGGGCTGATCTTCCTCACACACACAAAAAAAAGTTAATCCATGCAGTATACTTTTCCTTGGCTTTCCAATTCCCACTCTTAAATTTCTCTAAATCCTTACTCATCTCCCACCTTGCCTCCAGACTTAAAAAGTGGTCCAATGAGGGGCCGGCCCAGTGGCGCAAGCGGTTAAGTGCGCGCGCTCCGCTGCGGCGGCCCGGGGTTCGCTGGTTCGGATCCCGGGCGCGCACCGACGCACTGCTTGGTAAGCCATGCTGTGGCGGCGTCCCATATAAAGTGGAGGAAGATGGGCACAGATGTTAGCCCAGGGCCGTCTTCCTCAGCAAAAAAAAAAAAAAAAAAAAAGAGGAGGTTTGGCGGATGTTAGCTCAGGGCTGATCTCCTCACAAAAAAAAAAAAAAAAAAAAAAAAGTGGTCCAATGAAAGCCAGCTCCATCTGTGCTCTTAACTCTATTCCTCTGTCCTTCTCTAAGATCCAGCTCCCTCATTCATCCCTGTTCCACTCTATCCTCTCCACAGGTCCTCCTACCATTTCCAGCCTAATATATTCAAATCTTATGCCAACTTAAAAAAGAAAATAAATCTTTGACCTTGTGTCACTTTCTAATTACCATCCAGTTCCTCTCCTCTTTTCATTCAAATGTCATTATTCTACTGAAACAATTTATGATAAAGACACCTTGTTTCAGTTTCATCTTCACAGTGGAAATCATACTCCTCTCTTTGCAACTCTACCTTCCTAGCTTTCACTCTACCACAGTCTCCTGGTTTTCCTTGTACTTTGTGACCATTGGTTCTCTACCTCCATTGTGATCTCCTCTACGGTGACAGTCCTTGGATCCGGCCTAATGATCTTATCCACCCTTGTATTTTCCACAATAAGCTGATGACCTCCCAATCCCTATTTATAGCTCAGATCTCCTCCCTAAGAAAGAAAGATTCAAACTCTTATAGCTAACTACCTGTGGAACAGGTACACTGGGCCTTGCCACAGGCACCACAAACTCAACATTATCTCCCTTTCAAGAGTGAGATCAGCAGAAAAGAGTAAATAGCTCCAAGAGCCAGTCCCTCTACAGAAACATTAAAAAACCAAGCAAAAACTGTGAGAATAAAATTTGTCAAAGGATTACAACAAACAAGCAAACACTGAATCAAAAAAAGGTAACTTGAAAACAGTAGGAAAGCTTCATGGCATTTTTACTTTCCCTTGCCCCATCTCCCAACCTGGCTCAGCGGTGGTCTCAAAGACAGCAGCCTACGTTCTTAGTGTAGGACACTGGTCCTTGGTTCTGAAGACAGCACAGCAGATCTTATTCTCAGAGAATTGTATTAGTTTGATCTGTCTGGGGGCTGCCTGAAGAACTGCTGCAAGGTGCTTATCTCTTTCACCTAACTCCGAACTCTCTAAGGGTGCAAAAGAAGACATTCCTCAAAAAAAAAAAATTATAAGAAAAAGGAAAAACCTGCTGCCAGCTGGGGCAAACAATAGAGCACCAAAAGCCTGGGAGAAAAAGCTGGAGAGAGAATTTCTTGGGAAATTAGGGCATTCAAAAGCACCACATATATTATGGGATTTAGAAAGTCATATGAATGCTCAGGGCAGGAGACGCATGCTCTGAGACCTGAGAATACCCTAAGCTTTCACCTCTGATTGATCTCTAGGTTCGGCACAAGCAGAGAGTCAAGATTAAGGCACAGTTGCAAATGGTCTAGCTAATAAATGAAGGGATGCCCCTAAACAGAGACAATTAGCAAACAATGGGAAATGATTATCTTCTTCTTCTTCTTCTTCTTCCTGTTTTCCATTTTTATTTATTTATTTAGGCCCCTAGCATTCAAGGAAATCTCCATTGAAACACTAGTTGAGCACAAGCTAAAGGAACACAGACTTCAGAGAACATATGTGATACAGACTTTACAAAAATAGTTTTTAAAAATCCCTAAGCAAACAAAAGCCACAGTCTACAGCAAGCAATAACAATAAACTTTGAAGAAGAATTTGATTTCCAGAGCTACCACATTATACTATTCAAAATGTCCAGTTTTCAACAAGAACAAAAAAATCACCAAGCAAGCAAAGAAAAGAAAGTATGGCCCATTCCAGAAAAAATTAATAGAAACTGTGCCTGAGGAAGAACAGACATTGGACATACTAGACAAAGATTTTTAAAAAACTGTCTTAAATATGCCTGAAGAGCTAAAGGTAAAAGAAAAAGAGCTAAAAGAAACCAGGAGAATAATGTCTCAATAGAGATAGAAATTACAAAAAGAAACCAAACAGAAATTCTGGGGCTGAAAAATACAATAACTGAAACGAAAAATTCACTGGAGGGTTTCAACAGCACATTTGAGCAGACATAAGAAAGAAACACTGAACTTGAAGAACACTGAAATTATCTAGTCTGAGGAGAAGAAAGAAAAAAGAAAGAACAAAATGAAAAGAGCCTAAGAGACCTGTGGGACAGCACCAAGCATACCAACATAGATATAACTGAAGTCCCAGAAAGAGAGGAGAAACAGAAAGGTAGAGAAAGAATATTTGAAGAAATAATGGTGAAAAACTTTCAAAATTTGATAAAACATGAAGCTTCAGACCCAAACTCAATATGCTCCAAGAAAGATAAACTCAAAGAGATCCACACTGAGACACATTATCATCAAACAGTTGAAAGGCAAAGAGAGAATCCTGAAAGTAGCAAAAAAAAAAAAAAAGCAACTCATTATGTACAAGGAATCCTCAATAAGATTAACAGCCAAATTCTCATCAGAAACCACGAAGGTTAGCTAGAAAGTGGTAACACGACTGTATGTAAAGTGCTGAAGGAAAAAAAATGCCAACTAGGAATTCTCTAACTGGTAAAATCATCCTTCAAAAATGAAACAGAAATTAAGGCATTCCAAGGCAATTTAAAGTGGAGAGATTTCATTGCTACTAGGCCCGCCCTAAAAGAAATGCTAAAGGCAGTCCTTCAGGCTGAAATGACACTAGACAGGGTCATTTCATAATGAAAGGACACTAGACAGTAACTCAAAGCCATACGAAGAAATAAAGAATTTCAATAAAGGTTACTATATAGGTAAATATAAAGGTTGGTGTTACTGTATTTTGGTTTGTAACTCCTCTTTGTGTTTCCAATACGATTTAAAAGACAAATGCATTAAAAAAATTATAAATCTGGGCCGGCCCCGCGGCTTAGCGGTTAAATGTGTGCTCTCTGCTACTGGCAGCCGGGGTTCAGGTTCCAGGTGCGCACCAACACACCACTTCTCCAGCCGCGCTGAGGCCGCGTCCCACATACAGCAACTAGAAGGATGTGCAACTATGACATACAACTATCTACTGGGGCTTTGGGGAAAAAAAGGAGGAGGACTGGTAATAGATGTTAGCTCAGAGCCGGTCTTCCTCAGCAAAAAGAGGAGGATGAGCATGGATGTTAGCTCAGGGCTGATCTTCCTCACAAAAAAAAAAAAAAGCTAAGTTGACATCAATTTAAACCACTGTTATAAATTTAGGATATTAATTGTAATCCCCACAGTAACTACTAAGAAAATATCTAAAAAATATACACAAAAGGAAATGAGAGTCAAAAGGGTACCCAACAAAAAATCAATTAAACACAAAAGGAGGTAATGGAATGAGGAACAAAAATATGTGACATACTTAAGAAAACACAATATACCAAAACTTGCAAGATACAACAAAAGCAGTGCTCAGAGGAAATATATCTGTAAATGCCTACATCAAAAAAGAAGAAAAATCTCAAATCAATAACTTAACTTTACAACACCTTAAGAAATTAGAAAAAGAATAAATGAAACCCAACACTAGCAGAAAGAAGGAAATGATAAAGGATAGAGTGGAGATTAAAAAATAGAGAACAGAAAAACAATAGAATCAATGAAACAAATTTTCTTTAAAAAGATCAACAAAATTGACAAACTCTAGCTAGACTAAAAGCAGCGAGAAGCTCAAATAACTAAAACCAGAAATGAAAGTGGGGACATTACTACTAACTCTACAGAAATAAAAAAGATTATAGTACACCAACAAATTAGATTACCTAGAAGAAATGGACAAATTCCTTAAAACCAACAAATCACCTAAACAGACTCAAGAAGAAATAGAGAGGCCGGCCCTGTGGCTTAGCGGTTAAGGGCGTGCGCACTACTGGCGGCCTGGGTTCGGATCCCGGGCGCGCACCGATGCACCGCTTGTCCGGCCATGCTGAGGCCATGCCCACATACAGCAACTAGAAGGATGTGCAACTATGACATACAACTATCTACTGGGGCTTTGGGTAAAAAAAACGAGGAGTATTGGCCACAGATGTTACCTCAGAGCCGGTCTTCCTCAGCAAAAAGAGGAGGATTAGCACGGATGTTAGCTCAGGGCTGATCTTCCTCACATACATACATACATACATACATACATACATAAATAAATAAATAAATAGAACTAGAAAATCTGAATAAATCTATAACACGTGAAGAGATTGAATAAGTAATCAAAAAATCTTCCAAACAAAGAAAAGACCAGGACAAGATGGCTTCACTAGTGAATTCTACCAAATGTTTAAAGAAGAATTAACACCAATCCTTCCCAAACGCTTCCAAAAAATACAAGAGCAGGGAACACTTCTAACTCATTTTTGAAGCAAGTACTATGATGATATCAAAGCCAGACAAAGTTACCATAAGAAAACTACAAACCAATATCCCTTATGAATGTAGATGCAAAAATCCTCAACAAAATACCAGCAAACCACATCTAGGAGCATTTTGAAAGTATTATACACCATGACCAAGTGAGATTTATCCCAGGAATGCAAGAGTGTTTCAACATACAAAAATCAATCAGTGTAATGTACCACATTCATAGAATGAGTAAAACAAACAAAAAACACGTGATCATCTCAATTGATACAAAAAAGCACCTGACAAAATCCAATACCCTTTCATAATAAAAACACTCAAAACACCAGGAATAGAAGGAAACTTCCTGAACACGATAAAGGGCATTTACGAAAAACCCACAACTAACATTAATACTCAATGGTGAAAGACTGAAAGTGTTTCCTCTAAGATTAAGAACAAGACAAGGATGCCCACTTTCACCATGGCTATTTGTCACTGTGCTGAAAGTCCTAGTCAGGTCAATAAGGCAAGAAAAAAATAGCCATCCAAATTGGAAAGGAAGAAGTAAAACTATTTCTATTCTCATATGACATCATCCTAGGTAGAGAAAATTCCCAAGAATCCACAAAAAAAACTACTAGTGCCAATAAACAAATTCAGCAAAATTGCAGGGTACAAGATCAACATGAAAAATCAGCTGTGTTTCTATACACCAGCAATGAATAATCCGTAAATGAAATTAAGAAAACAATTCCATTTATAATAGCACCCAAAAGAATAAAATACCTAGGAGTAAATTTAACCAGGGAGGTGAAAGATTGGGAGAGTAGTCCCCCCATATCCATGGTTTTGTCTTCCAAGGTTTCGGTTACCCATGGTCAACCGTGGTCTGAAAATATTAAATGGGAAATTCCAGAATTCATACCTCCCGCTCCACCTCATCCAAGGCATGAACCATCCCTTTGTCCAGCATATCCACTCTGTATACACTACCCACCCAGCAGTCACTTAGTATCAGATCAACTGTCTCGGCATCGTAATGCTTGTGTTCAAGTAACCCTTATTTTACTTGCTAATGGCCCCAAAGCACAAAAGTAGTGATATTGGCAATTCAGTTATGCCAAACAGAAGCCCTAAAGCACTTTCTTTAAATGAAAAAGTTAAAGTTCTCAACTTAACAAGGAAAGGAAAAAAATCATATGCTGAGGTTGCTACGATCTATAGTAACCTTTATTACAGTATATTGTTATAACTGTTCTATTTTATTATTAGTCATTATTGTTAATCTCTTTACTGCCCCTAATTTATAAATTAAACTTTATCATAGGTATGTGTATATAGGAAAAAACATAATATATATAGGATTGGGTACTATCCACAATTTCAGGCACCCACTGGGGGTCTTGGAACATATGCCCTGTGGATAAAGGCTGACTACTGTAGACTGAAAACTACAAAATATTGCTGAAAGAAATTAAAGACTTAAATAAATGGAAAGACATCCCATGTTCATTGACTGAAAGACTTAATCCTGTTAAGATGGCAATACTATCCAAAGCAATGTACAAATTAAATGCAATCTCAATCATAATTTTTTGCAGAAAGGAAAAAAAATCAATTCTCAAATTCATATGGAATTTCAAGGGGCCTCGAATAGTCAAAATAATCTTGAAAAAGACGAACAAAGTTAAAAAACTCTCACTTTCCAATTTCAAAACGTACTACAAAGCTATAACATCAAAAGAGTATAGTAATGAAATAAGGACATATAAGTCAATGGAATAGAATTGAGAGTCCAGGGCCGAACCCGTGGGTTATCGGTTAAGTGCGCGAGCTCTGCTACTGGCGGCCTGGGTTCGGATCCCGGGCGCGCACAGACGCACCACTTCTCCGGCCATGCTGAGGCCGCGTCCCACATACAGCAACTAGAAGGATGTGCAGCTATGACATACAACTACCTGCTGGGGCTTTGGGGGAAAACATAAATAAATTTAAAAAATTATAAAAAAAAAAAAGAATTGAGAGTCCAGAAATAAACCCCATATATGGATAGCAATTGATTTTCAACAAGGGTGCCAAGACCATTCAATGAGGAAAGAACGGTTTCTCCAAAAAATGGTGCTGGGACAATCGGATATCCACAACCAAAAGAGTGAAGTTGGACCACTACCTCACACCACAGACAAAAATTAACTCAAGTGGATCAACCACCTAAATATAAGAGCTAAAACTATAAAACTCTTAGAAGAAAATATAGCGGTCCTCATGACCTTGAATATGGCAATGACTTCTTAGATATAACACCAAATGTACAAGCAACAAAAGCAAAAGATTGAATTTCATCAAAAATAGAAACTTGTGTGCATCAAAAGGCATTTACAACAATGTGAAATAACAACCTACAGACTATCTTTGCAGGAGAAAATATTTGCAAATCATGTATCTGATAAAAGTCTAGTATCCAGAATATATAAAGAAAAGTCTTACAACCCAACAACAAAGACAAACAATCCAATTTAAAAATGGGCAAATAACTTAGACATTTTCTCCAAAAAGGACATACAAATGGCCAACAAGGACATGAAAAGATTCTCAACATCATTTGTCATCAGGGAAATGCAAATCAAAAATACAATGAGATACCATTTCACACCCACTCGGATGGCTATAATTTTTTAAAATGGAAAATAACGAGTGTTGGCAAGAAACTGGAACCCCCATACATTGCTGGTGGGAATGTAAAGTGACTCACTCACTGTGGAAAATAGTTTGGTGTTTCCTCAAAAAGTTAAACATGGTGGGGGCTGGCCCGGTGGTGTAGTGGTTAAGCTCGCTCACTCCACTTGGGCAGCCTGGGGTTTATAGGTTCAGATCCCAGGCACGGACCCCCACCATACATCAAGCCATGCTGTGGCGGTGACCCACATACAAAATAGAGGGAGACTGGCACAGATGTTAGTTCAGGGACAATCTTTCTCCAGCAAAAAGAGGAAGATTGGCAATGGATGTTAGCTCAGGGCCAATCTTCCTCACACACACAAAAAAAGTTAAACATGGAATTACCACATGATCCAGCAATTCCACTCCTGGATATACACCCAAAAGAATTGAAAACATGTGCTCAAACAAATACCTGTTCACAAATGTTCATAATATTCACAAGAGCTATTCACAACAGTCAAAAAATGGAAACAACCCCAAGTGTCATCAACTGATGATAGATAAGCAAATTGTGGTATATCCACACAATGGAATATTACAGCCATAAAAAGAAATGAGATACTGATCCATGCTACAACATGGAAGAATCCTGAAAACAATGTTAAGTGAAAGAAGCCAGTCACAAAGGACCACATGTTGTATAACTCCATTTATATGAAACATCCATAATAGGTAAGTCCATGGAGACAAAAAGCAGATTGGTAGTTGCCAGGGACAGAGGGGAGAGAGAAATAGGGAATAACTGCTTAATAGGTATGGGAGTTGCTTTTCAGGTGATGAAAATGTTTGGAACTAAAGAGAAATGGGAGTTGTACAACACTGTGAATATACTAAATGTCACTGAATTGTACACTTTAAAACAGTTACTTTTATGTTATATGTATTTCACCTAAATATATTTTTTTAAAAGCAAATGGAAGACATATTCACTACTGGTATGAATATAAATTAGGAAAAGCATTTTGGAAAATAATTTGACATCATCTAGCAAAGTTGATAATGAACACACCCTATGACCCCTGCAATTCCACTCTATCATTCTCTCTCAATTGATGACAACCACTCACCTGGGTCACCTATACTAGAAACTAACAGACACCCTTGTTTTCTCCTTCTCCCTCACATACTACACTCAGTTCATTTCAACAAATTGACATTGAGTGTTTCCTACTATGTGGTAGGAAACACAAGAACGAACACAGTATCTCTGCTCTCAGAGTTCACAATTTCTGGAGGCAACATAAAATTAAATACATAATTAAAATACAGTGTCATAAGCACAGTAAGAAGGGAAAAAACAGTATGCTATTGGAGCACGTAAGATGGGCAACTAACACAGACTTGGGGAAGATCAAAAGGTTTCCTGGAAGAAGGGCATCTGGGCTAAGATCTTAAGGATACGTAGGAAGAGTCAGCCAAGTGAAGAGACAGAAAAAATTCTAGTACATATACACAATGGAATACTACTCAGCCATAAGAAACGATGAAATCCAGTCATTTGTGACAACATGGATGGACACTGAGGGTAGTAGGCTAAGTGAAATAAGTCAAAGGGAGAAGGTCAAATACTGTATGATCTCACTGATAAGTGGTAGATAAAAACAACAACAAGCAAACACATAGAGACAGAGATTAGATTGGTGGTTACCAGAGGGAAAGTGGGGAGGGAGGAGGGCGAAGGGGATAATTAGGCACATGTGTGTGGTGATGGACTGTAATTAGTATTCGGGTGGTGAACATGATGTAATCTATGCAGAAACAGAAGTATAATGATGTACACCTGAAATTTATACGTTATAAACCAATGTTACCACAATAAAAAAATAAAAATAAAAAAATAAAATAAAATTCTTTTATTAAACAGAAAAAAAGAATTCTAATCAATCACCTAATCCTTCCTTTTCTTTTTTCAGTTTTATTAAAACCATCATTCTCTCTCTTAATCCCTACTATTACCCACTACAAGTACTATTACCCACTACAAGTACACAACACCACTGACCTGCAAACGCCTCCTGATCGGTATATTCCTTCCAATAGTTTCCAGTGAACTACATAAAAAAATCTCTGATCATATCATTCTCTTGCTTAAACCCATCTGTCACTACCCAAAATACAGAATAAACACCCTACTCCTCCACATAGAACTAAAGCCTCATCGATGTGATCCCTGACTGTCTCATCTCCTGCCTCTTACTTTTTACTTGATGATCTAGCTTGTATTTATCCACATATATCACTCTATTTCTCACCAGAAAGAATTTGCTTTGTATCTCTGATGCCTTACTTGTGTTACTGACATACAGTTTCTATATGTCAGTGTTGAGTAACATTACAGTGTTACTCAATATATGTTTCTTGGAGAAATAAATGAACAAATTAAACAACAGCAAAGCAATTTATTAAGCACCTATGATATACCAGATACCACATTAGGTACTGTATGCACATTCACCTCTAATTCTCACAGCAAACTTGAAAGCTAGGTATGAATGGCTAGGGAAAAGATCACTAAGGCTCAGGAAAAATTAACTTGCAGAGGTTACGAATCAATTAAGTAGCAGTTCCAGAAGGAGGAATCAGATCTGCTAGATTCCAAAGCATCAAGCTGCCTCCCGAAGTACTCTTAAATATTATATCTCTCCAAATATCAATGCATCTTATTACAGTCACGCCTCGATTAATGACGGGGCTACATTCTGAGAAATGCGTCATTAGGCGATTCGTCGCTGTGCGAACATCAGAGTGTACTTACAGAAACCTAGATAGTGTAGCCTACTACACACCTAGGCTATATGGTACTAATCTTATGGAACCACCGTCATATATGCAGTCTGTTGACTGAAAAGTTATTATGGGGCACATGACTGTATTTATAAACTACCTTTCCCAAAGTGAACATCAGTCAGAACTATCTGCCTCTAACTGTGTTAAGATGTGCCAAATGTTGCTTTAGGAGTACTAAACCACTCCCGAAATACAGAAATGAAAAAGAACTAATAATTATTAATAGCCCAATCATTTCAATAAAGCAATACCTGTCAACCATCTGTCTAAAATGGGAACGAAAAGTAAATTTTTTATTTTGTACGACAAGGTTGAAAATCATCTTACTATTCCTTAATTCTTCACATAAGAGGCATTTTAGTTTGCTGGAGGGTGGAAAATACACACTACTTATCATAAACATGTAACTGCCCTAAGAAGGCAGATGATACAGAAAGATCCACTTTGAATTAGGAAGTACATGCTTCATATGTACTTAGAGGTTAACATTTGATTTCTCATGTGTCTACCACCTACCCCCCCCACGCCCACCATAATACACATTGTACAAACATATCATGAACTCAACATCACACTAGGTCCCCCCTGGTTATCCAGTCTGCTAGGATGATGGCCTCCCACACTTGCAGTCTCCCCCAGATAAAACATTCTCCAAGGAACTAAGACTCAGCAGGATTAAAAATTCAAATTGCTATGAATGCAAAGGCTAAACAATACTAACAAAGCTTTAAACATTAAATGGAAAAGAAGAAAAGTAGGTAGAAAAGGAGAAAAGAAAATTAGCAAATATGCAGTACCTATATGTACCAGGCACTGTACTAGAATATTTTCATATAAATTATTTCATTTAATAGTAGGTCATTAATGTTGCTTGAATAACTGAGAAAAATATAGTTTTACACCCTAGTTTTGCTAAAATTAGTCCTGACCGGGAAGGTAGCATGTAAGGAGAGTAACTTTACTTGTTGTTCTTCCCTTATTGGCACCATTTTAGTGGGATTTTTCTATTAATCTTTGACAAGCCATGAAATTTTATATTCTCACCATGACCAACCCATGAAATTTACCAACTTTGTCCATGATTCATACAAGGTCATAGTTATAATGTCTGCTATGCATTTTAGCTAAATAACCATTGAAACTTCTCCCTTTGGACAGAATGAAAAATCTCCCTATAATTAAAGCAGGAATTGTTAACTACAAGCAGTTAAAGTTTACAGCATTGTTTGACAGTTGCAAAGATAAGCCAGTAAAAAGCCTGAGATGCTGTGTCTACCTGTACTTCCCACACATTTGAACAATAGTGTGATATCTCTTAGCATCATAAAATCAATCTCAGATTAGGTAATGAAATATGCACCAGCCTTTTCCCAGAACCTTTGACAAATCACACACAATCCTAAATCTTCATAAATCACGATTAAAGACAAGTATATCATCACCAACGCATATATCTTCCCAAGCCTGACCCAGAGACTAATGAGAGAAGGCCTAGACTATCTCATCTGATTAATTAATTCAAAATGTCTGCTGTTATTCAAATGTGAGGCTGGTATTATTTGAATAACACTTGACAGCAGCGCCTGAAGATATCATTTCTGATTTGTGAAGCCGCTGCTGCATAACTGATGACAGTTTATGAAAATGTTCCAATGAAGCTGCTTTTCTTGGCACAACTGTGAAAAATTTGCCAAAGAGGTGGTTCTTTTTTTGTCAGTAGTTGATGTTGCTAATGTTGTCAAATATTTCCAAAATACATAGTCTCTGGAGTCTTTTTTCTTAAATATTGCCACAATAGCAGCTTTTCTACCTTCCAAGTTTGATTTGCCTGAACACAAAATTGCTCTACAGAAGCCCTCTCTCCTTTTTAAGGATCTAAACAGCATCTTCCCAGGATTCACTGAGTCCCTCCAACTAGCATTTTTTTTATAAAAAGGACTTTGACACTGTGCTAGACTGAATATGAGCCTGAGTTTGGAGGACATTTTTTCCTTACTGAATAGTATTCCTTCCTTATAGAATGTCAGAAGGAAGATCATAAAACACCTTAAGGTAATATAATATAATACGATTTTTTTCCACTGAAAAGCCAAAATAAATATTTTTAAGAGCCTAAATATTGTTTTCCCCTTCAAAAAAAATTACAGCTCTCTGGTCAAAATGTAATTAATGGAGCTAAGAGAACCTCAGAATCAACGTTACTTATGTTCTGATTCACTTTTTACTTTGGAGATTTTTCAATAGTTCATATTACACCTGGCAATATCAAGGCACACCACTGGTAGCTTCTCCAACTTACAGGCCTTAGTGTTGTTTCTGAACTCATATTATTCTGAACTTCCTTCTCTGCTATTCTAGTAAAGAGCATAAAGACTCCTCAGAGATATGTTAAATACCTTGCAATGTGCATCTCCCTACCACTCAAATTTCTTCTTCCCTGCCACTTAAAACCCACTTACTTCTAGAAACCTCCATTAACAAGTCCCCTCCATTTCCTCTTCTATACATTCCCTCTCTCAATACTGTAAAAACATTAAAGCTTAACCTATGTAATGACAATAAGCACAACTTATACCAATTTGATTAAAAGAGCCAATTCTGCTTTTAAAAACACATTAAGTTAAATATTAAAGGTGAATGAGACCTTAGAAATCACCTAGTCCAAGTCTCTTATTGTGTAAATAATCACCCTGTGACTTGCTCAGGAACCCCAGGAAGCTTATGCTAGATCTACACAGAAAACTGTGACTCACCCAATATGCATCTGTTGATCTGTCCTTTTTGTTTTTACGGGTGCAGTCAAGACTGATTATGGGGTCCACTTTCTAAGGGCAAAAGGTGTCTTAACTTTGTAGGATATTCAGCAGAACACCATACTTGTATAGGCACTTAATAAATTCTCCCAGAGGACCACAATAATGACTTAAGGATGTATTCTGTTGCCTTCAGGAGTAGCATACTAAAAACCTGTTTCTTTTTGGGTAATCTTTCCATACAGGTATTATAGATGAAGATAAAATAACGGACTTGGAGCAAGTTATATTTTATCTGTAGTTCGCTTTCCACAGACCTGCAGTTCTCAAAAGGTGGCCCCGGGACCCCCGGGGTTTCCTGAGACCCTTTCAGGGGTCCAGAAGTCAAAATTATTTTTGCAATACCAAGAGGTTATTGTCCTTTTTAATTGTACTGACATTTGCACTGATGCACAAGCAAAGGTGGGTAAAACTGCTGCTGCTTTAGCAGGAAGCAGGACAATGGTACCAAAGTGTACTAGCAGTCACTGTATTCTTGACTGCCAGGCACTGCAGTCAAAAAACAAGGCCAGTTTCACTTCAGAATGTCCTTGATGAAACAGTAAAAATTATTAATTTAATTACACCTTGAGTACATATCTTTTTAATATTCTGTGTGATAAAACAGGAACTATACACAAAGCACTTCTGCATACTAAGCATGATGAAAAGCACTTCTACAACTGAGTTGCAAGCTGAACTAGCTGCTTCGAAAAAACAAATGACTGACAAACTACAGCTATTTTGACTTAGACATTTGGCAGGCACTTTTCTGGAAAATGAACTAAGTAAACCTGTTACTTCAAGGAAAACAACTACAGTTTTGGCGCCAAGGATAAAATTCGAGCTTTCGTGAAAAAATTAGAATTTTGAAACATTTGTGTCTACCGCTGTGAGTGTGACAGCTATCCAGTACTTAAAAACTTTTCTGATGAGTCTGGTAGTAATATTAACAAATGCAATTTTTTTATCTTGTATAATGAAATGTGTTAACATTTAAATGGAAGATATGCATAACTTAGTGAACCAGTATTTTCCAAATGACCAAGACAGGATGTTACAAAATCATGCACGAGTAGACGAGCCATTCAAAATGCAAACTAGATCGATAGATTTTAATGAAACAGAGTAGAAAAGTTTATTGATATGGCTTCAGATTCCACATTTGAACTAACTTTTATGAAACTACCACTTGTCAAGTTTTGGCATAGTATCAAAAAGAACATCCACAATGATCTGAAAAGGCTATGAAAATACTCTTCTCTTTTCCAATTATATCTCTGTGTGAGGTCAGATAATTCTTCATATACATCAACCATACAACAACAGACTGAATCAGAAACAGATATGAGAATCCAGTAGTTTTCCATTAAGCCTGACATTAGACATTTGCAAAAATGTAAAATAACGCCATTCTCCTCACCGTTTTGTTTTCTTTTGGAAAATCCTGTTTAGGATAACATGCAAAGAGTCGATAATTATAATAATGCTATTTATGTTAACATGTAACAAGTTTATAATTGATAAATTAATTTACTAAATACTTTTAAAATTTGTTTCCATTTCTAATACAATATATATTGATAGATATTGAACCCACATAAACAAAAATTCTTTTAAGAGTGTAAGAGGGTCCTGAGATCTAAAAGTCTGAGAATCACTGACATACATATTTTCCTCAAGTATTCATATGGGAAAAATTTAACATATCAAATGCAGTTTCCTACCCAAGAAATCATCTACTTAATTTACACACAAAGAACTGCATGTATTTTAGAGGAACTCTACTATGTAGCAAAACTTGAATCCCTGTAAAGCACCAGGGAGCAAGAGTTGCCAGTAAGACAAATTCCCTCCCCTACAAGAAGCTTATACTACCTAGATTATAAACCAATACTTCTTAAAAGTTTTTTATTACAAGGCAACATATGCTAATTGCCTTCAACAAGTCATGTCCCAAATTTCACATTTCCCTCTTCTAACTCTCTGTCCCTTTTTTCCAGGTCTACCAGCACCGGAGTCTCACTGTTAGCTTGCTCTTCCCTTTCATGCAATCGTTTTATTCCATTTTCCTGATCCTTTCCCCCCAATACAGCCAAATATTCATTAGACTCAGAAATCACTGGTGCTCTGAGTGTTTGTAGAACCACTGATAAGAAAGTAAATCCAATAGGTTTTCAAGAAGAAAGTGGATTCCAGTTACAAATTGGGACAAAATACGGTTTTAAAGAAAAAAGTCTACCTCTACAAAAGCAGTTCTTAAACTGAGGGCCATAGTCTCCACGAGAGATCCATGAATGATTTTCAAGATGTCTATAAACTCCCTGCATTTGTATTCAAACTTCTATGAGTACAGGCATTTTTCTAGGAAGTGGGCAGTGGATCCATTGCTTTCACTGCATTCACAGAGGAAACTATAACAAAAAAGATTAGGGCCGCCCCTGGCTTAGTGGTTAAGTGTGCGCGCTCCGCTACTGGCGGCCTGGGGTTCGGATCCCGGGCGCGCGCACACCGACACACCGCTTGTCTGGCCATGCTGAGGCCACCGCCCACATACAGCAACTAGAAGGATGTGCAACTACGACATACAACTATCTACTGGGGCTTTGGGGGAAAAAAGGAGGAGGACTGACAATAGATGTTAGCTCAAAGCCGGTCTTCCTCAGCAAAAACAGGAGGATTAGCATGGATGTTAGCTCAGGGTTGATCTTCCTCACAAAAAAAAAAAAAAAGATTAAAAATTCCCTGCTCTACAGCTCTCTGGAGTATCACAAGCTGAGATACTTGTGAAAGGTGGTTAAAGACAGACTTATAAACTATTAGATAGAAGAAATTACAGGGCCGGCCCCGTGGCTTAGCGGTTAAGTGCGTGCGCTCCGCTGCTGGCGGCCCGGGTTCAGATCCCGGGCGGGCACCAACGCACTGCTTCTCCGGCCATGCTGAGGCCACGTCCCACATACAGCAACTAGAAGGATGTGCAGCTATGACATACAACTATCTACTGGGGCTTTGGGGGGAAAATAAATAAAATCTTTAAAAAAAAAAAAAAAGAAGAAATTACAGATACTTGAATTATATGTCTTTCTAAGAACAAGGACAAAATAGGAATAAAATATTCATCAACCAAATAGTTGTAAGCTTTCCATATCTTAATGATTTTCACGAAACAAAATATTTGGAATTAGTCTATTACCAGCAAATAAGATTTAGATATACACCTCAGCCACAGAGCTGCTAACTCACCAACTAGCACTCACCAAATTCACTAGTCATTTGAAATGGTCTTTTGGTTCTACAATTGAGAAAATCCATGACAAAATTACTTCCAATGGCTTTTCATTACAAATATTTAGGGTTTTGTTTTTTAATTGCCTCAAATTGCTCTATGGACTACAGTCAACAAAGCAAGTGAATACAAAATACGATTTCCCAGGTTTTTCCACCAGATGAGCAGCAACAAATCAGTAGCTGGTTCAAAATAGAAAGTAAATAATTCCACAATGACTGTAGTACAGATAAGTTATGTAATTAAAACTAAGTCCAAAACGATAAAAAACTATAGCAATTAAGTATATGATACCTTACTATATTCTGTGTTCCCAATCATGCTAAATTTAAAACTAGCATTCATTTCAATAACTCATAATCATAGTACTTTTTTATTATAATAACTCAACTTAGGTTCATCTTTGTACTAGTCAAATACATGTGACCAATCTGTCACCTTTGAAGATAATTACTAAATTTATCATTAACTTAAACAGGGATTTTTTTTGTACCTTACAGATAGAAAACTCAGTTATGAAACTGTACATTCTAAAATGAATATAAATCAATCATTATGACAGAAGAACTTATTTGAGAGTCAAAATGAACAAAACATTCTCTGTCAGCAAAATGTCTCTTGTCAAAATCTACTCTTTGAGATTTCACTCTAATGTACTAAAACAAATGTCCTTCCCAACTCTATAGAGAAACAAGTCTTAAATCATCGTAATTCAAAACTACTATTTGGAAACACACAAATATTTCCTAGCTATGTAATAGGTTACTTATTATTATACCTAGTTTTAAAGTAAAAGCTTCAAAGGTGAATATGCAACTCTAAGCATGTTAACAGGAGTTTCAACACAGATTTTTCTTTGTTTAGCATAAATATTATCATTAATGATAGTAATGGGAGAAATAATACATATAAATTACTTTTACAATAATTTGCATATAAATTACTTAAGATCCAGGTAAGTAGCTATGGCAGTTTTCTTATATTGTATATAGTTGTTACAATTAAGACAAAGTTCTATATAAAGGATTAGAAGAATATAATATCACATTTAATATATTCAGCAGATACATATTACATAATGTGTGGAGAAGGCATTTACTTATTTATTTATTTATAAATAAGTTATTGAGCACATTCTGTGTGCTTAAAAAAAAAAAGATAGACAGACAGACAGGTAGTGCCTGCCCTCTAGGAGCCTACAGTCTCCTAGAGAATGGAAACAAAAAGAAAAATATAGTCCTTCCATTGCTAAATGAATTTTTGTAGCGTACTACTATCAGTATTAACTTAGCCCAATTTTATCCAATGATGAACTTTAATGACCCAAAAAACACCAAGATTTAAGTTATAATAAGAATAAGTCCTTCTAAGTGGAGATAAGTAAAATCTCCCATTATTTTCCCCATTAGGCCATAATCTAATACTCCTTTCATCTTTTAACCCAGATAGAACTTTCTCTTTTTCTCCTAGCTTGTTACCCTCAATAATCAACTGTAGATTTATGACTTTCACACCCATATATTACTTGGAAGTTTAAAAACGAACAAACAATGGGGCCGGCCCTGTGGCCTAGAGGTTAAGTTTGGCACGCTCCGATTCAGCAGCTGGGGTTCAGTTCCCCGGGCACAGACCCATACCACTCATCGGCGGCCATGCTGTGGCAGCGACACACATACATAATAAAGGAAGACTGGCACACGTGTTAGCTCAGGGACAATCTTCCTCAAGCAAAAAGAGGAAGACTGGTAACGAATGTTAGCTCAGAGCAAATCTTCCTCAGCAGAAAAATTAAAAATAAAAATGAATAAACAAAAACAAGTAGGGATAATTGGGAATGGCAGCACAAGTCCCAAGTTTTAAAGACTGATTTTTCATATTTTTCAGTTGTCTATTTCTAAAAATGTGCCTGTAAAAGACTTGCAATACAAATAACACAATAAAAATAAAAATTCTTAAATGCAAGCAAAAAGCCTGGTATTACCTGTACCCAATTCCCTTCAACTCCTTTCCTGTCCTTGAATAATGAGGGATCTCAGTTCACCAGTGACCATACCATTTAATATCAGGGACGGTGTGGTATTTCAATTTTTACAAGAACTAATTTCTTTAAAATACAAACAACTTTAAATGATGCATTTATGAGAACCTGCGACCGGGTTCAATGTCTATAAATAATCTGTTTCTGGAGCCTCTATAAGAAAGATAATTATAAGATTATCAAATTAGAAATAAGTCTGTTTTATTTTCTTGATTGGATTTTTTAGACGGTTAAAAACCCTGCAGCTTCACGGTAGCTGTCAACTATCCCAAGTCTAGGAAATTAGGCAAGGGTAATAGAAAATCTAGAACTACCAGTGCAAAGAAAGGGATAGTGACTTTTCTGAATTTCTTTTCGAACTATAATTATATCCTAACGTATAGAGTTCTAAAAACAAAATATAAAAACAGGCTTAAGTCTACCATAACTGCCTCTGAAAAACAACCCTTTGCAAATACTCAGCAAAGGCAACTCAAGCAATGATCTAAAACTCTAATATCCTAAGGTTCCAAGAACCATTTCAGATCTTAAAATAAAAGCTTTACCTGTGAAAAATATACAGTGTATTTCTAACTAAAAATTGAAACTTTTTGCAAAACAATATTTTTCTTATAGCATGTAGTTTCCCCCAAAAGGCGATAAACTCTTTATTCTTGCTTTGTGCCTTAAGACATAATCTGCTTTTATCCTTTAGCAAAATATGAACCAGCTACTAGGCTGACAATGCCAAGAACCATGACAAAATGGATTATTAATGAGAAACTGAACTCCAGAACTCTATTAATTTATGTCTTCCTGTCGGATCCAAAAGATATATCAGCCTTCTCACTCAAAAGAAAAAAATGCCAACACTGTACTTTGTTTTAAAGTTCTCCACAGATGAAGAATTCATTATCCAAAGTACAGTTCTGTTATTTCAGGCTTTCTTGTAGAATAAAGAATCTTTATCAAATGGCTAAGAAAGCTGCTGACAAGTGCAAGTACCTTGCAAAATATATTTACGTCAAACATTCACTGAGAAAAACCAGGGGGAGGGGCAGAAAAAAGGTGAAAGCCCCTACAACATTCCTGTCTCCATCCTGCTCTCGCTGTCTGTAGAAAACCAAGCCCTTTTGATTCCAGTTACAAAATGGTAAGCAGCATTAATACAACTGCATGTTTGTGGGCTTTTTAAATTCCTAATTACACTAATTATTCTGACATGAAGGGAAATGATCTAACAAGTAAAGAGAAGAATGTGTGATTTCTTTACGCATAAACAACAATGTTTAAGTGACATAAAATATCCTTTTAAGCTTTCATAAAAAAATCTATCTAATCTATGCTTATCATAATATTTATGAAATAAAAAAACCAGAGAGGAAAAATTGCTATAATGTACTCTGTGTGACCTCTGCTTTCTACAGAGAATGAAAACAGCCTTTTGCTTTTCAATCCCCATCAAAGTGGAGTAAAAGGAGGGACAGCGTTCCCGTGCTCACTGTCATTAATCATTGCTTTCTTCAAGCAAGTGTGTATTAATTTCTGTCATCCCAAACATCATCGAGTATTGTTACAGCACCGTTCACTCCTCATTCACCACCAGTTGTTACCAGTTTCCCTACACTGAGCAGAGACAGGGTGAATCGTGTGGATTTCAGTGTTAGAGGCCTTTATCCCTGGGGTGCTGACACCAATTAAGCCATTTCAAGAAGAAATGAGAACAGGCCCAACCCTTCCATGTAACAAGAGCTTGCACCTAGCTTTGGCAGGTTGCCATTTTCTCTGGCTTCACACTATAGAAATACTCTTCTCCACATCCTTTTGAATGATTCAGGCTGTTTACATGTAATCGGTAACAATATCTTTTTGTTCATTTCTTCAGCTTCAAACTTAGTGCCCAACATAACCTAACACAAAAGACTTGTATCATCTAGACAGTAATCTAGAAAGATGAATGCTATTATTTACAGAATCATTAAATTCAGGTTAGAAAATAAAAGCATATATTCCCCTTAATCCTGTGACAAATTTTTTTAAAATGGCGTTTCAAACAAAAATTAGAGACTGAAAGCTACTGTTTTTCTCAAACTGGGTTAATTGAAGATAGAACATTTTATTCCATTAGCTCAATTTTAGCACTGCATTTGCTGAGAGAATTCATATACACAGGAATATAAACCAGATACTTCTAGTATTAATGGCAGAGTTTGCGTCCAGTTTAAAGAAGCTTATTATCAACACTGTATGACATTTGCTTTCTTTTGGAGTCTTTGGTCAGGCACTAAAGGCCATGCTTTGTAAAAGGTTACCTTCAAGTCCAAAAACAATCCGCTCAAGTAGTTTAATTAATATCATTTTTGCATCACTAAATATAGAGATCCATCAAACTCTTTCACAATATTGTTGATTTTTTTGACCGCTTTAGATCTAATCATTCTCCTTGTTTTAGACATTTACATCTGCTTTTAAGTTTTTATGGTTGCCTGTTGGCAGGCAGCAAAGTGGAGCTGTCGATGCTACTGCAGAATAATGCAAGGTTTGTTATGAATTAAATATTAGAAACCTTAACACAGCGGCCAATAAGAATTATTTGCCTTATTAAAGCAGCAGAAGACGCTGATTAAATTTTCATTGCATTGCAGTCTTTTTCCCATTTCTGCTTTCAATTCATCATTCTAATGTATGAAAGGCTTGCCGAATAATGGCAGGGCGACTTAATTTCTGGAATGCAAATATAGCAAAGAAAATACCATAAATACCCTCCCAGAAAACATTAAACAGTCAGTTCTAATTAAGTGAATACTAACTAAGTAAATATTCTCTTAAAGGGAAAAAAATAACTCAAACGTCAAGAATTAGAGAAGGAAAGCACAATTACCTATACTACAGATATATACAGATACACATTGTGGGTGGACTGTATTTTTTTGGAAACAGCACTTCTCGCAATCACTTAACTCCATCACAGGCCTTACAGCACTCTACAGAAAGGGAATCCAGTTATGGTTGTACTGAGCTTTGCACAGTTTCTGAAAATTTAATAATTTTTACAAGAAAAAATGACAAGGGTAATAAAACAATGTACACAAAAGTAGCGCTCAGCCAGAATGGCAACTAGCATTTCTGAATTTCTACATTATGTTTTAAATTTACAACATTTCCTGTTATAAATATATTTAGGGAATAAACTGCCCCTGTAAAAATACTGTAATCGTATGTCCTATACTGAAGGTTGTTCACGTTTCTGCCTTAATGTGAGGAAGAAAATGAACTTCAAGTATCCATTTCCCCTAGAGAAAATCTCTTCCTTGAAACTCTACAACTAATGAAATGGGGATCTATAAATAGCAGCATCATTACCATGAGAGCCTCTGCTTGGTACCAGTCTCTGCAGCTGACCCTCTTTATACTAATAACTACCAGACTTCAGTCTCATTCCTCTATAGAGTGATCAATACTGGGACAGTTAAAAATGTGATGAAATTTAACCTACAGAAATGGTATTTACTTATCAAGTTTCCTAAAAACATGCAGTGCTGCCTATACTTACCATCTTTCTGCTCAGACTTTACTTGAAAGGTGGTTTTGGATATTATTTTGGCTTTTTAAATTTTTTAAACTGAAATGAGTGGGGCTCTGTAGCTTTTTCTCTAATGTTATAGAGATGTGCATCATGACAAGACAAAAGCCATAATACACCTGCAATGCTCCCTGCTGAATCTCTCTCGATGAACCTCATTAAAATGGTTACTCTATTCCAAATATTATCCACTGATGCATTACTGTAGTAAACTCTTGCTCGAATTGCTGAATACAGTGATGGATAAAAATCAGTGAGCATTTAAT
>NC_080767.1:33939588-34032088 GCF_020826845.1 Diceros bicornis minor | reverse complement strand
GCACTCAACCACTAAGCCATGGGGCCGGCCCACTTCATATGTTTTAAATGAAATTTTGTAAGTAATCAGAGACTAATGAGGATTCATTGATTTAACTAGTTCAGGGAGTCTGAGAAGGGAATGAGAATTTAAAGTAACCAAGTATTTCATTTAGAAGAGCAGCTAATGTGCAGGTATGCTAAGTCCTCTTCACTGAGAAATGTAATCAGGACTTTTGACTCAGGAGAGACTGTCATCCCCCTGTCTGTGTGCACATTCCTAACTCCCATTAACATTAACAGGCACCACACATGCACATGGAGGAGATGCCAGCCTTGGTAGTGTGTACGCATGGCAGCTGCGGTGACTAAATAATCCATATGGCTCTGAAGAGAAGTTACGGTTTATTGGGTCTAGAGTCACAAATACAGTAGTGGAATTCAGACACTAGAACCAAGCCTCAATATGAATGCTTTATCCAAACTCTCTCCTATTTAACTATGCCCGGGATTGCAGTTAGGCCGGAGTTTTGCAATGATACCTCTAGCAATGGTTTATACAAGTAGAAGTTCCATGTTTGAGGAAACCTTAATATTTTCACAGGCCCAGAGAAGTTCTGTCCTCCTCCCCATCCATCACTCCCATCCCAGTATTCATTCACATATTTCCCCACAAACTATGGAAAATCACATAGTAGCTTTACAGAGAGAAAATCAAAGGCCTGGCTTAAATCACAAGTCAGCAAAATCAGAATCAAGTGTGGAACTCCATCTTCAACATGAAAATCAAATAATGTGATAATCTTACACAAGAGATACACGCTGAAATGTAAATTCCACAGGTCGTGTCAAGTGTGGAGTTTAACCACTAATTCTAATTGTTCCAGCTTTCAGGTACTGAAGACAGTCTTAATGCTCATTTAATATAGCTTCTTGAAGCCCAATTCAACAATTTCTTTCTCTAGTGAAGAAAACATTCTTGTGAAGTTCAGTTTAGTGAAGACATTGGTTCACAAGCACACACACAAGTTTACACTTCCGAAAACAGGTAAGTGATAACAGTTCACTAGTCATGTTGCTGAAATTAGGCTTGAGGAAAAAAAAAAAGACTAGATGACACAAAATTCTTAGTATACTTTCATATATAGCAAGTACGATGAAAACTTCATATCCATATCTCCAATTAGGTCAATTAATAGTCAGGAAAATTCTGTAACATTACATTTAAATAATCATTGGGGGGGGGAATCCACCAATGTTCTAGAAGCTTCTCTAGACCTTTCAATCAATTTTATTTATATGCAAAACCAAGAGAAACTCAAAAAAAAAAAAAAAACAAAGCTCCTCCTGATGCTAAAGCTCTCAATTTACTGACAGGCAAATGGCTTCATGCTGCCACTTAATCTCATTTCTTGCATAATGCCCTCTAATTAGCATATCAAAGTGAATTAATACTTCTAGGGCATTAGCAATGGGGAAATCTGCTCCAGGCTCACAATAGCAGTTAAGAGAGAGCCAAGAAATCCTCAAAAACACCACAAACCACTTTGCATTGCAAAACTGTTCAATTTATTTATCCTCTCTCTCTAAACACTTTTACCGCACACTGTTTTACTACTGTTCACCAAACAAAATGATAATTGCCAAAGTTACCAGCATCTGTAATGCCTGTTTAGAATCTTAATTTAGATTATGCTGCAGATAATTTCTATATGCAACCATTTGTTCTATTATAAATGTTAATATAGAGACAGTGGAAATGTTGACATTCTCAATTAGTTAATTTGAATTTGAAATAAAATTTTATGGGATTTTAAAATTTATGAATTTTTTAATGTAAAAAGCCACCTGCTGGACTCTGATGCCTAAGAAATATGCTTTGAAAACTGATGTATCACATAAAACAAAACAAACAAAAAAAAATCATTTTGCCATAACATATGTTGAGTCTCCCAAATAATGGTTTAAACATTGTGAGGAATCATCAGCATTAAAAGGATTACATTGTATACCAAGTCCTCATTAATATGATCACACAAAAAGGGTTATTGTTCAAAACAGCTTAACATTTTTAAAGCACTTAAATAGAAGAAAACAAGTACCAAACTTTTAACAATTATTTTTATCCATAATTACTTTTAATTGTTTGCAGTCCTAATCAGTTACTATCAAGTATAGTGAGTCCAAAAAAAAAACCTGCTATGCCAATTCAACTTAACACATTCTATCACACCAATTTTTTTGCTAGACATATACTAATTTACTACCAAAGCAAACTAACGTTACTATCAAAAACTACAAGCATATTTATGGAATATGTCTATAAAAAAATAATAAAGACCAGATTCTGGTTACTATTCTGCCTACAAAGGAGATAAGTAGACTCAAGTGTTGAAGATTAATGAAATTTATTTTTGAATATGTTGTGTCTGAAGGCATAAAAAGATAGTTTATTTTTTCAGTGGCTCATTCTTGCATTACTTATTAATTTATTTGCTAAATATAACACTATCACCTAGCTGTGATACCAATTTATTTGTTTGATTAACTTCTATAACTTTGTAAAAAATCTGATAGCCAAGTCTGAAAATCACTGACCAATTTACACTACATAATGATGTAAATTATTTACTCTCTTCATACTTACAGACTCAAACAGCCTACTGAAGTAAGCAAATGCCTGGAAAGGTCAACATGGGAGGGGGGTGTGGTGTGCAAGCTTTGTTAGTCAGTTACTACCCAAATCATGCTGATCACACTGATAAATGGCTAAAACACAACCCTGCTGAGAAAACAAATAAAACATTATTCTCATAGTGTCAATATTGAAATAATAAATACCTAAAGATGTTCACATGTACATGAATAGAGGAAAAATAGTCTAAAAATCTTTATTTAACTTGATGTGTTTGGTACTGATGTGTTAAGTATTTATTCTGAATAGCTATCTCAATGGTATGAGTATAAAATAAAGTGATGACTGATTTAGGGTGCGCTTCATGAAACTCGCTTTCAACTCTTTAAAGCCATACTTCATATAACTTCATCCTATACAATGCTACCATAAAGTATCAAAATATAAATAGTCCAAATAAGATATTAAACTTAAATCTATCTTGGAAGTAGCCTTTTACAAAATTGATAAATTGAAATCTAAAAGTACAAGCAAAATTAATTAAAAGGAAAAGGCTCAAAGTATAAAAGATAAACACAAATATATTTTAGGAAAGCCAATGAACCACTGTAGTCTTTGGAACAAATCAGGGCTTCCTTTGCCACTCTATTAACATACTTCTGATGTAGAATAAAATTATGTAAATTAATGTAATAAAATAACATAGTAAAGTCCCAAATAAAATGCCAAAACTACACAAATCTGTAATAAAATGAAGTCCACTAAAACTGAGGCACAAAAGAATTACTTGCACAGATCAAGTCAGTATTGACAAGAGGGCTCAATATATTTTTACTGGGAAGAAAAAAAATCCAAGAAAAGGATCGAAAGACAGCCCCATATTTTTAAGATAATATCTACTTATACTTTAGGTCACGAAGTTCTAAACTAGTATGGTAGCAAGATCTTTTTCTAGGTTTTCTACGAGTATATTGCATGTATTATCTTAGAAGGATGGGAAAGGAACGGTAAAGAAAATTAGAAAAACATCATTCTTCTACATGCTCCCTCAAAAACCTCCTAAAAAACTCCAGTAAGTTACACAACTCTACAAAAATAGAAAAAAAAAAAAAAAGATAAAAAATATTCTTAAATTGCTTTAAGGAAAAATTTGTGATAAAGCAATATAATTTATGACATTTCCAAGATACACTGACTCTGTATTTTTTCCTGCGTGATCATTTAATATTTTCAATGTCAACAAGCCATAATATGTCTAAAATTGATAGGAAATTCAAACCGTTAAAGGTCCATTAAAATTTGCTTCAAAATAATTTTGAAAATGTGCGAATTACAGAGAAAACAAGATTGGCCAAGTGTTGCTAAATGCTGAAGATGAGTGATGAGCTCATGGGGGTTCAACTTTCTCTTCTCCTTATGCGTTTTTACATTTGAAACTGTCCATAATAAAAAGTTTTTAAAAACTAGAAAATAAGTTCATCAAAACACAAAAAAATGAATCATGTATGGAACAGGGCATTTGTCTTTAAAACTCTGGAACAAATAATGATAATTATATTGGAAATATTACAAGAGCAACTTAAAAGAATGTATGCTATATAATAACATTTAGACTTATATATAACAATTTTCACCTTTTTTGTTAAATTTTCACTTGATGGAATATTTGGTTTTTGTACATTGGAATTAAAGAATTACATAGAACTGTACAAAAAAATGAACAAATTTTTATATTGAAGTATTAAAAAAAAGAAAACAGAAAAAGAAGACTCCATTGAGTCTCTAAACCTTTAGGGTGAGAAATAAATAGAAAGGTGTTGACTGAGACTGTCGCTCTGAAAGCTAGTCACACTTATAACAGTAAAGATATAAGGTTTAATCACATATATATCATATTCTAAATGCATATAAAAACTCACTCACAAGCTACAATCTTGATCTAGTTTTGAAATCTAAAATTCTTATGACTCTTTCTAGGCAGGGTTCCTTTAAAAGTAAAGCATTTTTAATAGTCCTTTTCTTCTTCTCCTTAAACATAAAAAATACTTCAACCAGCCCAACCAACCAAGCAGGCCTTTCTCTTCCCCTGCGGACACCTCCTGCAGTAGAGAAGTTCATTAAGTTTTATGATCTTCCCAAGTCAGTCCTTCTTATAAGCCTCACAAAGGCCACAAATCTGGCAAACCATCATGTATGCCATTAGACATTACTAGTAAATGAACGCTATTTAGGGTTTGTGGTGGCAATAAATCAGAGTTTGGTTGGCAGCTATCAACATGGAGTATTTTAACCTACCGTTTAGAAAGGAAAAGGCTGTGTTGATTTTTTTTTTAAATATATAACATGTTTTCACAATATGATTCAGATTATATACTAAAATGTTAGATTTTCAACAAAAAATTTTTAAATACATTTTTTTCTCAGAAAGAACCATTTCCTTCATTCAAACTCTCATAATTAAGGGCTTGGGAAAGAAGACAGATTTGTGAGGGTGGAATACTTCACAAAGGAAAGTACTTCAACAATCAAGATTAAGGTGGCCAAAAAAATGTGAGAGAATGCACCAAAAGAAGTATGTAGATGAGGAGGCCTCATAGCATCACGGATATTCAATAAGAGATAGGTGGTAAAATATGGCCAAATCAAGAGAAAAACCTTAACATATCAACAATTACCTCATAGGTTGCTTACTTAGTTTAAAACGGACAAATATCTTTATTTTAAAGCTTAAAACTTTTCAGTTGCTGTCAAAATGCATAAATGTCACAATTCAACAACGAGAGGCAACGTTTCTGCCCCAAAATAACTGTGTGATGAATTTTACAAAAGAATACATTTTAAAGAAAAAGCAAGCACCTCATAGTAAAAGTACACTTTCCCAACCTCTGAACAAGAAAATAATATAATTGTGGTAGATTACCTATTTATCTGTCAGAAGGGAAAAATACCTTTTCATATTTGGTAGGAGGGAAAAAAGATGTTTTCCAAACTAAATCCCTCGTGCATCAGAACTGGCAGTGTTCACTGCCTGACCAGAAACCTCAAAATCTACTGGCAGATCTACAAATACGCAGAATTTTTTAAAAAGTCATTTTGTCTTATTTTTAGAAGAAGCACAACTGAAATGACATTATCCATTGAAGTGAGAGCTTCCCCCTCCCACCTCCCCACTAGTCAACCCCCTACCCCTCCAGTATGCAGAAGAGAGTCATCACATAATGTTCCCGGTTTCTACTACAAATGACTAGGTAAACTTTCTCTAGAATACAGAGAATTAATCTTTGGATACTACATTATTAGATTAAATGAAATGATCTATAGAAAAAGCATTATGCAATATGCATACATTCTACAATGCTTATTTTATAAGTTCACAATGTTTCTGAAGCACGACTGTGGGAACAGATTGGGGGGGCCTGGAATTTGCTGCCCCACTTTCTTTGCTTTGGTAACACTAATGTCTACACAGCTGTTTTATTTCAAATCGTGGATTCTGAGTCCAGCGTCCCTGTCTCCTTCTAAGACTAGTTTTGGAGGGTGAAGTGGAGCTATGAGTAGTAAGGGAAAAAGGAGAGGAGAGAAAGAGCTTCACCTCCATCAATCATTGGGTACTTAAATCCTGTCCCTCTCCAGCTTAGAGAGGCTGGCAGGAAGATGCCTCTGCCCAGACAGCCGCCTTTACTCTTTCTCGGCTGTTGGCTTTTCACAAAAGAGATAACGAGCAAACTTGGATCCGCTGGCCAAAGCACAAAAAGAGGATCTAATTTACAAGTTATCACTGAAAGCCTCAGAAACAATTTTCAAAACACAAAAATTTCCTTTGTCATCTACCTCTTGCTTCTTAAATAGCAAGAGCCCTAGCAAAGCTCTCTCTGCCAGTAATCTCAGGCTCTGAAAAGATTTGTTTCTTTTTCGTAACTCACCTTTGACATGAGGTTGACTATACTTTCCTTTCAAAATGGTGTAACTAAGTCTTGTGCAAATAAGCAACTAGAGGACTCATGCTTCCTAATTGAATTCTGCCTGCTGCTAAATGTCTAAACAAGAAAAGCAGTCTGCTGGGTTTGGTTCTCAAGCTGGCTAGGCCAAAACTTTAAGAAGGCAAAAAAATAAATACAAATCACGAGAAGGGGATGAGTGGGGAAGAATACCAATCCCCTCTCCCTAGTAATATAATGCCGTATAAAGTTGAATCAATCTTAATATTCACAACATAGTCAATACTCCAGTGCTTAGCTGTCAGCAGAAACTAAAGTGGAGCCCTGATAGCAAGAAAACCCTTGGACATTAAGCAACATAATTTACTGAGAATTACGCACTTTTAGGCTTCCAAACTAAGAATCTTCAAGATTTAATGCTCGATGTCTTAGATAAAAATTATCTCCAGTTTTAAATCACAATGCTTTCTAAAGGTAGCTAAAAATCAAGAGTAAAAGTTAGTAATTTAAAATGCCTGTGGTTTTCAAAATGTAAAATATATCTTAAAAAGAATTAGTCAACATTAAGAGACCCTGCATACTATGCGACTGAAAAGCAGAAAAGGTGCTCTTTAAGGCTCTCAATATTTGCTGTTAATTATGGTTTTAGCGTATTTTTAATGGAGAGCAATAACTCATCATCTTTTCTTGATTACTTTTAGGATCACAACAGCATTGCACAGGAAAATCTGTTTAAAAAGGAGGGCAACTCTTCTACCAACCAACGATTATATGCAGTGTGCTATTATTTGTACACACAACTTAAACACAATCACATTTAACCTATTAAATGGCATCACTTGGACACTGCTATACCCTGGACTTCAACCTTCTCTTCTTTGCCTTAACTTAAAAAATGGCAACTTTAAAAAAAAGGCAACTTTGTAATACTATATAGCCTACACTCACCAAAAAAATAAATAAATAAATCAACAGTAACGCTTATTTAACGCACTTATTTGCCAAACACACGGCAAATACTGCCAAATACGAATTAAAACATCTATATTAAATCTCTAATTCCACTTGAGTCGCTACTATCACCTCAAGACTAAAATACCTTCAATTTTAAAAAGTCTAACAAGAAAGTTAAATTGAAATGAATTGCCAGAAATTTGTCTAATATGTACTTGCAGTTTTCATTCCAGCACTTCTGCAAAAGCTCTCTTTTCATATATCCCCTGCCGTGAACACTTCAAAAATTGTTTAACCTGCATTTGTGGACCTTTTTCTACTTTATAATATATATTAAGCATATTTAGAATGTAATGACTTCGAGTATAAAATTTAATGAAAGTATTAATAGATGTCATACATTGTATATGGCTGAACACATCATTACCCTTCCTCGCTTCTTAAAAGTAGTCTTCCCAACTAAAACACGAATTCAAACATGCTACTGGGGTCGGGTTCAATTGCATCTATTCTTCTATCTGCGGAGCTGAAGCTTAAGGCTGTCTAAGTAAAACAAAGTTCGGGCGAGGCTACTCCCGGGGACTCGGTCCCCGGCATCCAGTCTCCCGTTGCTCCTTTTAAAAACTGACATACAAACAAGGCGAAAGGAGCGGGAGAGAGCGGCTGGCGCTCCGGGCCCCCTCCCCGCCTGCAGCCAGGGGCGGCCGCCTGGGGACAGCGACCCAGCCCCGTCCGCATCTACACTTCATTTCACACCAGGAGCGGAATGGAGAAATCGACTCCAGATTTATGGCAGTTTTTTCTCAAGATCAGGAGGTGGGAAGGAGAGAATGATCAAAGATGGCGGTGCCCAAAAGCAGCAGCTCTCAACTGGAGAGTCGAAGGAGTAGCTCCGACCCCACCTCGGGGGGCTCCAGGCCCACCGCGGGGCGCAGCGTCTTACCTGTTTTCTCTTTGATCTCACACAGGACGCTGAAGAGCGCGGGTTTCATTCTGTGACAGTTCAGGGCATGTTTCCTAAAAAACAAATCGCAAAACACAAAGGTATTAGCATCACCTATGGAATAATATGGCGCCTTCCTTTAAGTTAGCCCCAAGATTTAATTCCGGCCCACTCTTGGGGAAGGCTCCCGTGAACCGCGGCAAGTCACCAGAAACTCAAGTTGACTAGTGAGCGACAGCCGGCGAGCTCCGGCGGCCGGAGCGCCAGCCCGAGCGACGCGCGACCCATCTGGCCGGCAGGCAGCAGCCTCGGCGACCGCGGGGCGCGAACCCGCGCGGGCAGCCTCGGGCCGGGGGCAGGCGGCGCCCCCCGGGGGAGGGGACAGGGCGGAGGGGCTCCCGCGCCCGCCCTCCGCAGGGGGAGCCGGCGCGGGCGGGCGGGCCGGCGGCCGAGCGCGGCCAGCGGGCGGTGACAGCTCGGCAAAGTTTGCGAGGCGGCCCTCCCTCGCCGAGAACTTGGCCGCCCGCACCCGGCCCCGCCGGGGAACCGCCCCGCGCTCCGCGCCCGGGCTGGGGCGGCCGCCGGCACGGCGAGGTGGTCCCGCGGCCGGGCGGAGCCGGGCGCCGCGACTCCGGGCGGGAGAAAGTTGCACTTTCCTCGAATGCGGCCCAGGGCCCTCCCGGGGCGGCGTGCGCGGGGGCCCGGCGGGAGGTTTGAATCCGCGGACGGGGCCGGGCTGCGAGGGGGCCGGCCCCGGGGGACAGAAACCCGCCCCATCCGCGCCGGCCCAAGTCCGTCCCGAGCGCCGGGAGCAACTTTGCCGACTCCCGCCCGCGTCGAGGGGCGCGGGCAAGTGCCCCCGGGGCCCGGGCGGGCGGCAGATTTTCGGAGAAAGTTCCCCGCCCGGGGCTGAGGCCCCTGCCCGGGCGCCACCCCGGGCCCCGACTCGGCCGCGGGCCCGGCTCCGCACGCACACAAAAGATGCTTAACGAGACGACACCAACTTTGCTTGCGCCTCGTCCAAGCTCTGGTCCGTGATGGTCATGATCTGGTGGAGGATGTCGCCGATGTCCTGCTTCCTGCCGTCGCCGTCCGCCCCTTCGTGGCCGTGCGGGGGAGGCGGCAGGGCCATGCCCCCCTGCACCGAGTGGCCGGCCAGGTTCACCCCGGCCAGAGTCTGCAGCATCCTGGATTGATCGTCCATCCCGCCGCGCGCGGGCGGGAGCGGGCGGCGGCGGCGAAGGCTGAGGCGGCGGCGGCGGCGGCGGCGACGAGGGAGGAGAAGAAAGAGGGGGAGGGGGAGGGGGAGTCGGCCGCGCGCTCCCCGCCCGCGCGGGGAGGGGGCGGCCTGGCCGGCGGGGCCCGCGGCTGAGGCGGTGCGGACGGGCGCCCGGCTCCGGCTTCCGCCGCCGCCGAGGCTGAGGAGCAGCGGCGGGCGGAAACGCCGGGCTCCGCGGCGCTGGCGCAGGCGGAGGCAGCGGCGCCCGCTGCCCTCACGCGGCCGCCGCGCCGCCTCCTCGCCGCCGCGCGCCCCGCCGGGCGGCCCCGCGCAACTTGCTCCTCAGCGCCGGCCGAGTTGCCGGGACGCCCGCCGCCCCCCGCGCCGGCCCGCGCACTCCCCTCCCTCGGCCGCCGCCGCCGCCTCGGCCGGGCGGGATCCAAGCCCCCGCGGCCCCGGGGGAGGGAGCGGCGGCGGCGGGCGGCGGCGGAGGAGGAGGCCGGCGGGCGGGCCGAGGGGAGCGAGGGGGACGGAGGAGGAAAGTTTGGGAGCGGGCGGACCGGCGCGGCGGGGCGCGGAGCCCGAAGGAGGGCCCCCGGGGGCCACGCGCCGGGCGGACAGCAGATTGATGGGGCGGGAGAAGTCGCCGCCGCCGCTGCCGGAGCCGCGCACCCTGCCAGCAGCCGCCGCGGACAAGGCTCGAAGGCCGCTCGGCTGAGGGATTGACAGGCTGCCAGTGCCACTCACTCACTGCGGCCCCCCGCGCCCGGGGGGAGGGGCGGGGGCGAGCGCGAGGGCGGGGGAGCGCTCTCCAGGCCCCGCCCCCGGGGGCGGTGCGCGTGCTCATTGGCACTTGCACCTCCCGCCGCCGCCGCTGGCGCCGCCCCCGGGCTTGGGCCCGCCCCCTCTGGCCTCTGATCCCCAGCGCGGGAGAGCGCGCCACCGGATCCTGACGGCTGGTCGCGTCCTCGCCCCCCAGGATGGGCCGCCCTGGACCGCAAACGTTGTGACCGCACCCCAGCTCCTGCTCCCTAGAGTTAGCAGTCATGGGTGCGAGGAGTTGTGTATGGGACACGGGGCAACTCGCTCCAAAGCCAACCATGTGCTTCCCCGCAGCTCCGTGAGCTTCACGCCTCCGACAGCGCCTGCTACACTTTCCCGCTATTCCGGTCAGGAGGGGGTACCCACAGGGTACCCGGCCGCCCGTCCCGGACCAATCGCATCGCGCTTGGAGCCGAACAGGGCGGGACCAAGGCAAGAAAGGGCGGTCCCAATTGGAGCGTTCGAAATATCCTGGGCAGAGGCGGGGACGCAGTGGATGGAGACCCCGCCCCTCTCGCGATCACCATAGTAACCGAGAGGGCGCTGCTCCGAGTTGGCGCCAGCTCTTGGACCTCAAGGGGTGACCAGGTAAGGTAAGAGCCCGTGGTCCCGCATGTTTGAAGTCTGCGCTGAGCGAATCTGACTGCCATACACTTTCCCTTGAAAGGGGAGCATATGAAAATGTGTCAGAGGGAAGTGGATGTGGGAAAAGAGAAAGGGCCTGACATCCAGGACTAATTCAAGGTTTACCACCCTTAACACATTCTGCAATTTCTGGTAATCCAGGGAATACTCCTTTGGCAGCGTTTGCTTTTAGTTGCCTCCAGATAGACCAAAGCTGCAAAAACGAGCTCTTTATTACAAACATATGCTTATTTAGGGATAGGCTGGGTTTCACTTATCAACTTACCCCATCACCACGAGTCATTTAATGTAAGTGACTCCAGCCACAGATTTTCATACCTATAACCCCTCTTCTTCCATTGTACTCTGTCTCAAATGACTAAAGGCTCACATTACTTGAGGGTCTAGATTGCCACCTCTTGTGGACACTTGCGCTTTCTCTTTACCTGGTTTCCCAAACAGGGCTTCAACATGTTTTCCCCATTTTAGATTCAGAGAGCTCACCCCAGATGGGTCCTTTGGTTAGGTGGTTCTGAAAAGTCTTCGTGTTCCTTCCCCAAACTCAGTAAGCTGTCTTACCTGAAACCAAAAATAGGGGTATGAGATATGAAAAATGGCTCTCACTCTGCAGGGTTTAATGTAGGACAAGCAGTTCTTTACATGCCAGATGGATTCTTGGAATGAAGCAGGCTAGTCGGTTCCAGGTTCTTTCCTTCATATGTTGTGTGTACTTTTAAATACTCCCCACTGCCAAGCTAATAGCTAACCTTACAGTTAGGCAAGCTAAAATCTTTACAAACTGCACAGCTGCTGGAGAGAGAGTTCCAAACAATCCACTCCACTTACTAACTTCCAAAGAAGAAGCTCCCTCGTGTTCATTAATATTCCCTGCTCTTCTGTAGCCCATTTGTGTGTCAAGCTTCTGATTCTTCTCTCAAACCCCCATTATGGGTTGTTCATAGTCATCATTTATTAGGCTTTCTCTTTATTCTTAACTTGTTTTTCAAAGCTGTCACCAAATCCTTATACATTTTTACATAAAGGAGCAAGAGCAAGCAGCGAATCTTTCATAATTCTCCAACGTTGAAGATGTAAAACCACGGAATTCTAGCTGAAAGATGCCTTAATCTCCAAATTCCTTCCAGCTCTTAAATTCAATGATCCTGTGACTCACTATCCGGCCTCCTCCCTGCCCTCTTTCTAGGCTCATAATCTTGACTAATCAGTCATGAAGATGAGGCTAATTAGCAATACGGATTTATGGTTATTTCTAGCTCACGCCAAAACAATGAGTTATGTAAGCAAAGCAACATATATAAAAATGTAAATAAAATTAAAGAAACACTTAAGCAAATAAAGGCAATTGGGAACTATGGGCTATGTAAACAAACTGGAACATAAAAACATAAATTAGAGTTAAGAAAACAGTTAAGCACATGCCAGCGATTAGGAATGAAACAACTTGTTAAATGTCTAACCCCAGCAGCTTGTTTGATGGCACACACCTCTAAACCCATGGTCATTCAGCGAGGTAGAAACTTGATACCATAATTCTGCATTAAGTGATTGGGTTAGATTGACCTTCTGCCTGGGAGGCTTCTCTTTTGGTTATTATCAATATGACTTGCAGTAAAAGCCAGAGTGTCCTAACGAGGATTCCCTCACAGGCTCATTGGCAACTGCCATTGATTTAAAGCATAAATTCTTTCAGATTGGTTTCCAAGCCCCAATAAACAGTGTCAACTAATTGCACATCTCCAAGATCTCTTGTGCTTTTGCCAGTTTCTCATGTAGGGTGTTGCCTTGTCTCTGCTCAGCAATCTGGGTCACATGGGTGATGCCTTCGCAGATAATAGAATAGAACCTCCCTAAGTACCTGAATCCATCTTTGCTGTTTCGAAGGCAGTGATTATTAAAAAGTCAAGGGAAATGTAATTTACTTTTGGTGGGTGTACATTCATGTAAAGTTCACAGTGACAAAGTGGTGAGAACCAAGTAGGGGCTCTTTCATATCCATCCCTTTCCATGGGTTTATATTAACATCACCATTGCCTCTGTCATCCATGTGATGATCATCACAGCAGATGTCATTATCAAGCACTCTCTCAGGGTGGGACTGTGCTCTGTGTTCTCCTTATTTCATCTTATTTCAGTCTCACAACAGCCTTATCTAGCTGAGATTATTATTAAATAAGGAAACAAAATGTGAGAGGGTAGGGAACTTACACAAGACCACAAAGCCAGTAAGTACTGGACCATGAATTCAAATCTTGATCTGTGTGGCTGCAAAGCCCACCCTATAAACACTGTACAAAAAAAGTCATTTAATCAAGATTACTAAGTAAAAATCATGAGGCCTTAACAGGTGAACTGTAAATTAGTGAAAATAAGTAACTAGGTATTTAATAAAAAGAGGATAAATAACTCTGTTAGAGGAATCCTGGTCTCACGCAGCAGAGGAGGGGAATATCTTCATTTGACGTTGACACAGACCAAAGCCCAGCCAGGCCATCGTTCATGGCCATCTAGGACCCCGCCTCTCTGACGCTTTCCTACCGGGCTTGCCTTCACTGATCTTCATCTGCTCTAAACTCTCTCAGAACATATTGCCTATAATATATAATTTAGCACCATTCTAGATAGTCCTGTGTTGTTTGTTCTCAGTTCACCTGCTTATTTTCTCATCTAGTTCATAAGCATGTTAAGGGCAAAGTATTTTGAGACGTGACTATAACATGACTGATTTAGCTTTTAAAAAAACCAAAACTTAGGGGCTGGCCCAGCAGCGTAGTAGTTAAGTTCGCGTGCTCCACTTCAGCGGCCCAAGGTTCGCTGGTTCGGATCCCCAGCACCAACCTACACACCACTCCTCAAGCCATGCTGTGGTGGCGTCCCATGTACAAAATAGAGGAAGATGGGCACAGATGTTAGCTCAAGTCTAATCTTCCTCAGCAAAAAGAGGAAGATTGACACTGGATGTTAGCTCAGGGTCAATCTCCCTCACACACACAAAAAAAACAACCAAAACTTAGACATCTAAGAAAGAGTTAAACTTTCCAAGTTGTTACTTTGGGGAAACTGACTAAGTACTTATTCCCAAACATGTCATCTCTCCATCACTTTAGGAATGACTCTTTAGAAGTGGTCTTCTACCCAGTTGCTAACATATGTGACATGTGACAAATCTTCATCTTCTGAGGATGTATTTGACTGAGCAACCAAAGGATCAGTGAGATAACAGTGCATCCTTCTATGATGAGGTCCTTAAAAGCGAATATTTATTGGAATATATAACTTCTAGAAGGTTTGATAGAAAGCCCCATCTCTTATGTTCTTTCATTCCTCATAGCACCTACTACAGTGCAGACTCATATGTAGTAGGCACTTGAGGCCAACACTGTCAGTTGCTCACCTCTCGTTCACTGGCCCACCTCCTTCCATCCTGACAGAACCCAGATTTTATTCCATTGGCAGTGTGCTCAGTCTCAGTCAAGGTCTAAGTCAACTATAAACATCCTGTCCCCTGCCTTCTGAGCCTGTTGGAGGGAGAGAGGACTTTCCTGATTCAAAAAAGGACAGACATGGTTCTTCTCTTCTTCCTTCTACCTCTTTGCGACTTTGAACATAGTTCTGATTTTGGAGTGGTAGTGGCAGCCATCTTGTGATAATGAGGTGACAATAGGAGGATAAAAATCAACATGGTTGGGTGGTTTATCTCTGTGGTCTTCTTCCCCCAAACCCATAATCCCAGTCTAATCATGAGAAAAACATTAAACAAATCCCAGTTGAGGGACATTCCACAAAATACCTGACTGGTACTCCTCAAAACTGTCAAGGTCATCAAAAACAAGGAATATCTGAAAAACTGTCACAACCAAGAAGAATCTAAGGAGATATGATGACTAAATGTAAAGTAGTATCCCGGATTGGATTCTGGAACAGAAAAAGGACATTGAGTAAAAACTAAGGAAATCTGAAAAAAGTATAGACTTTAGTTTATAATAATATATCACTATTGGTTCATTAATTGCAACAAATGTATCATTAAGGTAAGATGTTAATAATAGGTGGGAGGTATCTGAGAAATCTCAGTACTATCTTCTCATTTTTTCTGTAAATATTCTAAAATAAAATGTTTATTAAAAACAAAAGTAAGGGGGACCAGCCTGGTGGCATAGTGGTTAAGTTCGAGTGCTCGGCTTCAGCGGCCTGGGGTTCATGGGTTTGGATCCCGGGCGCAGACCTACACACTTCTCATCAAGCCATGCTGTGGCAGTGTCCCACATACAAAATAGAGGAAGATGGGCACAGATGTTAGCTCAGCGACAATCTTCCTCAAGCAAAAAAAAAAAAAAGAGGAAGATTGGCAACAGATGTTAGCTCAGGGCAAACCTTCCTCACCAAAAAAAAACTATTAAAAAAAAAATAAGAATGGTGAGCAGGGCAGAAAGATAGGAAGAGCCTAGGTGCCTGCAGACGTTGTTGAACATCTGAACAAAACCAGCAATTGCTTGCCTCCAGATTTCTAGTTATGTGAGAAATTTAATTCCTATTTTTAAATGCTTGTTGATTGGGTTTTCTGTTACTTGTAGCAAAGTTGATTTAGTACTATAAATACTTAAAGGATGGATGGATGGATGGATGGAAGACTAGCCTAGCATAGTGCCTGGCACATAGTAGGAGCTCCTACAGGTTGGGAGATGTATAATAAAAATCTTGTCTAGTCTGTTCTGGGTTCCTGGGAGGTAATTTCTAAAACCTTTGGAATTGCCCAAGTGATAAGAGTGTCTTATTATTCCTGAGCCCCTGGGAGCACACCTGAGTTTATGCTAACAAGAAGACTCAGGATAGGGGTTGATCACTAGAAAGACCAACCATGTAATTAGTGGGTTAAGGCTTTGAGTCAGCTTATCCTCCCTAGAGGGGAGGGGAGCAGAGATTGGGTTCAGTCACGTGGCCAATGAATCAATCAATCATGCCATGTAATGAAACCCTAATAAGAACTTTGGACACCAAAGCTCAAGTAGAACTTCCTGGTTGGTGAACACATTGATGTGCCAGGAAGGTGATGTGCCCTGACACCATGGGGGTAGAGCACAGAAGCTCTGCCTTCAGGACCCTCTAAGACCTTGACCCATGTGTCTCTTCATTTAACTAGTCCTGGTTTATATCCTTTATAATAAAACTGTAATTGTAAGTATAGTGCTTTTGAAAATAATTCTGTGAGTCTCTGCCTGTGTCATTCTAGTGAATTATTGAACCTGAGGGCCGGCCCCGTGGCTTAGCGGTTAAGTGCGCGCACTCTGCTGCCAGCAGCCCGGGTTCGGACCCCGGGCGCGCACCGACGCACCGCTTCTCTAGCCATGCTGAGGCCGCATCCCACATACAGCAACTAGAAGGATGTGCAGCTGTGACATACAACTATCTACTGGGGCTTTGGGGGAAAAAAATGAATAAATAAAAATTATTAAAAAAAAATTATTGAACCTGAGAGGATCATGAGAACACTCAAATTTGTAGCCAGTTGGTCAGAAGTGTAGGTGATCTGGGGAACCCTGAACTTGTAGCTGGCATCTGAAGTGATGGCTGGGCTTTGTATTTGTTATCTATTTCTGTGTAATAAATTACCCTAAAACTTGTTGGCTTAAAACAACAAACATTTATTCCCTTAGAGTTTCTGTGTGTTAGGAGGTTGGATGCAGCTTAACTGGGTGCCTCTGGCTTAGGGTCTCTCACGAGGCTGCAATCAAGGTGACAGCTGGGGCTGCAGTCACCTCAAGGCTCACGGGGGGAAGGTCCCCTTCCCAGCTCACTCACATGGTTGTTAGCAGGCCTCAGGTGCTCAATGACTGTTTGCTGGAGACATCAGTTCCTTGACCCATGGACCTCTCCATAGGACAGCTCACAACATGGCAGCTGGTTTCCAGAAGGGTGAGGAAGCCAGAGAGCAAAAGAGGGCAAGCAAGACAGAAGTCAGTCTTCTTGTAACTAAATCTCAGAAGTGATATCCTAACACTTTTGCTGTGTTCTCTTTATTAGAAGCAAATCACTGGATCCCACCCACACTCCAGGGGAGAGGATTATACAGAACTTGACTATCAAGAGATAAGGGTTACTGAGAGCTATTATGGACTGAATATTTGTGTCCCCCCAAAATTCATATGTTGGAGCCATACCCCGCAATGTGATAGCATTAGGAGGCGAGGCCTTTGGGGAGTAATTAGGTTTAGATGAGATCATGAAGGTGGACACCTCATGATGGGATTAGCACCCTTATAAGAAGAAGAGACACTAGAGCTTCCTGTCTGCCCTGTGGGAATACAGTGAGAAGGCAGCCGTCTGCAAGCCAGGTGGAGGACCCTTACCAGAACCAGATCTTGCTGGTATCCTGATCTCAGACTTCCCAGCCTCCAGAGCTGTGAGAAATAAATGTCTGTGGTTTAAACCACCTGGTCTATGGTATTTTCTTATAGCAGCCCAACCTAATTAAGACAGGAGTCATCTTGAAGGCAGCCTAATACATCCTCCAAGTTTAATTCTCAATGCAGAATCAAATCACGGCGTGATCCTTGCCCTCTCTCTCTCACTTACATTCCATGGGATCTGCCTCTGCAGTGTGCCTCTTAGCCAGGCCTTAAAGGCCCTCCATAAGCTGTCTCAGTTCTGTCTCTCCAGTCTTATTTCCCACTCTTCCTTTTCCTACACGTGATGGTGTAATCAACCCTAATACCCCACAGTTTTTGGCCTCCTGCCTTTTGCTCATGCTGTTCCCTCCAGTGGGAATACATGGCCAAATCTTACCCATCTTCAATAATGCTGTCTAACCTCTTTCACATACAGTCTCTCTACCAATCCTCAAAATAACTCAAAGATTTTAAGACAATTTTATAGGTAAGGTTCAGAAAATAATAGCTACCGACACTTACTGAGCACTTAGTTTGTGGCAGGCACTGTGTTTCTGGTTCCTCGTACTGCATCTAGTTGAACCTTCAAGACAACCCTATGAGTTGGGCATTAACCTCTCCATTCATAGTTGGAGAAACTGAGTCATAAAGATGTCAAATAACTTTACCGAGTTCACATAGGTGGTAAATGAACTACGATTCAAACAAGTCATCTGGCTCAGCATCCTTGTGACTAACGGCCATGCTACACTGCCTTTAGAAGGGCTATGTCACTTGTCCAAGATCACTCGATTACTAAATGAGAGTGGAATTGAGACTGAAGACTTCTGACTCTTGCCATCATTCATGTTGCCTCTCTTGAGGTATCACCTCAAGAAAGACTTTCTAAGCCCCGAAAGGAAGTAAATGCATTCTTTTTGAGTTCCCAATTTTACTTAGGTTCTTATAAATGTGTACCATTTTTAAATTGTGGTAGAATGTACATAACTTATCATTTTAACCATTTTTAAGGGTTCAATTCAGTGGCATTAAGCACCTTCACACTGGTGTGCAACCATCACCACCATCTACCTCCAGAACATTTTTCTTTTTTTTTTTTTATAGTTTTATTTATTTATTTTTCCCCCAAAGCCCCAGTAGATAGTTGTATGTCACAGGTGCACAACCTTCTAGTTGCTGTATGTGGGATGCGGCCTCAGCATGGCCAGAGAAGCGGTGCGTCGGTGCGCGCCCGGGATCCGAACCCGGGCCGCCAGCAGCAGAGCACACGCACTTAACCACTAAGCCACGGGGCCGGCCCCTAGAACATTTTTCATCTTCTAAAACTGAAACTCTATGCCCATTAAACAATAACTCCTATTGCTCCCTCCCCCAGCCTTTGGCAACCACATTCTATTTTCTGTCTCTATGAATTTGACTGCTCTAGGTACCTCACATAAGTAGTATCATACAGTATTTGTCCTTTTGTGACTGGCATATTTCACTTAGCATAATGTCTTCAAGGTTCATCTATGCTGTAGCATGTGTCAGAATTCTCTTCCTTTTTAAGGCTGAATAATATTCCATTATATGTATGTACCACAATTTTGTTTATTCATTCAACCATCTATGGACACCTGGGTTGCTTCCATGTGTTAGCTATTGTGAATAATGCTGCTATGAACATGGATGTTTGAGTGTTTGAGTTCTTGCTTTTAGTTCTTTTGTGTACATACCCAGAAGTGGAATTGCTGGTTCATATGGTAATTCTATTTTTAATTATTTCAGTAACTACCTTAACTGTTTTCCATAGAGGCTGTACCATTTTGCATTCCCACCAACAGTGCATAAGGGTAAATGTGTACCTTTAATATAGCTTCTAGGAACATAGCTTATATACTCTGCTTCTTGAAGAAAAGGTCTTTTTTTTTTTTTTTTTGCTCAGGAAGATTCGCCCTGTGCTAGCATCTGTTGCCAACCTTCTCTTTTTTTGCTTGAGGAAGATTAGCCCGAGCTAACATCTGTGCCAGTCTTCCTCTATTTTGTATGTGGGTCGCTGCCACAGCATGGCTGATGAGTGGTGTAGGTCCCAGGATCCAAACCCTCGAACCTGGGCTGCTGAAGTGGAGCACGTGAACTTAACCACTACACCACGGGGCTGGCCCAAGAAAAGATCTTTTGACATTCAACTTTATATCCTGAACAACACCTTACATATAATTGATGCTTAGAAAATATTTTTTTAAATAAGTGAATAAGTAGGGTATCAAAAAATCACTATTTTCAAACAAAGGAATCTGCTTTTATTTGAAACATACTAAAAGCTTCTGACAAGATCCAAATAGCTGCTGAACAGTGTGCCTAGAGAGATTTTTTTTAAAGCTGGTGCATAAATCTAGAGTCTCATTTCTTAAAAACAAGTGATCCCACAGTATATTTCTTTTTCTCTCACCAGCTTCTTGTCAACTCTAGGTTCATCTCCTAGTCCTGTTTCTTTTCTAGGCTTACAATAAAACTGATTTAAAGTAAAAGTTTCTTTAAGAATTATGCTACAATATGCTGATCTGAAAATAAATTTTCTAAAATTATTTTTTTTACCCATAAGGGGGCCATCAAAGATTTCCTGGTGATATTATTTCCTAAGAACTTATGCACAGGTTATAAACTTCCTCTGTCAGAAGCGACTAGATGGTACTTTTGATTATCTTCCATTTTGAATTTCTAGGTCAGATTTTAATGCAGCAACAATTAAAATGGACTCAAAAGGCCTTTTATTTTATTATTATAATTAATAACTTTGTGTTATACGGGAAGGTACTGTTCAAGAGTATATTTCAGATTTTATTTTTTAGACACAAGCTTGTGGAATATTTTCCTCACCGTGTTCTTCCTACTATGTTACTGCTCATTAATACAATAGGTTGAAAGAGGAAAGAGGTGAAATAAGTAAATGATGCTTCACAAAACCATAAGGTAGATAGACAGCAAAGAGTTAGCTATTTGCCTAAAATTAAATTTTATAATCTCTGGGAATTTTGGTCATCTGTGATTATTCAGGGCTGTAAAAATTGTCTTACGTACACAAAAATTAACTCAAAATGGATCAAAGACCTGAAAGTGAGACCTGAAACTATAAAACTCCTGGAAGAAAATGTAGGCAGTACACTATTTGTCATCAGTCATAAAGGGATCTTTTCGAATTCCATGTCTACTTGGACAAGGGAAACAAAAGAAAAAATAAACAAGTGGGACTTCATCAGATTAAAGAGCTTCTACAAGGCAAATGAAACCAGGATCAAAATGAAAAGACAACCCACCAGCTGGGAGAAAATATTTGCAAATCATATATCTGACAAGTGGTTAATCTCCATAATATATAAGAACTCACACGACTGAACAACAAAAAAACAAACAACCCGATCAAAAAATGGGCAGAGGATATGAACAGACACCTTTCCAAGGAAGATATACAGATGACCAATAGGCACATGAAAAGATGTTCAACATCACTAATAATCAGGGAATTGCAAATCAAAACTACACTAAAATATCACCTTACACCCATTAGAATGGCTATAATCACCAAGACAAAAAACAACAAATGTTGGAGAGGTTGCAGAGAAGTGGGAACCCTAATTCACTGCTGGTGGGAATGCAAACTGGCACAGCCTCTATGGAAAACAGTATGGAGATTCCTCAAAAAATTAAAAATAGAAATGCCTTATGATCCAGCTATCCCACTTCTGAGTATCTATCCAATGAACCTGAAATCAACAATCCAAAGAGGCATATGCACCCCTATGTTCATTGCAGCATTATTCACTATAGCCAAGAAGCGGAAGCAACCCAAGTGTCCCTCGACTGACGATTGGATAAAGAAGATGTGATATATATATATACAATGAAATACTACTCAGCCGTAAAAAAAGACAAAATTGCCCTATTTGCGACAACATGGATGGACCTGGAGGGTATTATGTTAAGCGAAATAAGCCAGAGAGAGAAAGACAAACACCACATGATTTCATTCATAAGTGGAAGATTAACACACGGACAGAGAGAGCTGTTTGGTGGTTAACAGGGGCAAGGGGGGTGAGGGGTGGTCATAAGGGGGAAAGGGATGCATTTACGCAGTGACTCACAAACAATAACGTACAACTAAAATTTCACAATGTTATAAACTATTATGACATCAATTAAAAATTTTTTAAAAATAAAAAAAAATGTCTTAGATGGTTGCCAAGCACAAGACCCACTTCCTCTTGAACCTCACACCTATCCCATGAGTCCCTAAAGCCATGTTTCCTACCACATGACCCAACCCTCCTACCTCAGCTCATTGGACCAGAGATGAGCACTTGACCAGGGGTAAACCAGTCTCTCTTCTGGTGACTTGTCCTTGCACTTAGAAGACACTGATTTGTTTACTTGCTGCTTCAATTGAGGACGTGTGACCCCCAGACCTCTAGGTCAGTCATGTTAAGTCAACTGCACGGGGAGAAGCAGAGAAAGCCTCTTGTAAACAGAACGTCACAGAAAGAGGAAACTGCACAGCCTGGAAAGGGGTGAGGGTCGGGGAGAGGGTGGGCCGGGAGCTGGACAGATCCTCAGGTTCAGAAGGGTTCGGAATTTCTGAGTCCCATGGTGTCTGGGAGTCACTCAAGAGCCCCACAGGCTTGACTGGGTCACCACAACCTGGTTCCCGGCAGATGACTTAATTTTGAATCATGTGTATGTCCATGACAGGAGTTAGGGAAGAGGATTAAGCTTGAGGATGAAGCTGGGTGGGGTGTGATCAGGGAGGTCCTGGGAAACTAGGTGAGAAGAACTGGGAAAAGCAGAGGCAGAGATACTGAGGAGGGAGCTGAAGGTCTGAGGAAAGGGTAACAAGTTCAGTCGTGCACATGTCGAGCCTGGGGAGCCTGTGGAATGACCAGGGGGCCATGTCTAGTGGGCAGTTGTAGGCCTAAAGCTCAGGAGAGAGGTCTGGACTAGAAAGAGAGATTTAGGAATTATGAACATCTTGATGGTATTAGCAGTCGTGACAGTGAATGAGCTGCACTGGGAGAGTGTAAGAAGTGAGAAAAATAAGGGTCCATGACAGCACCAATAATCTAGGGACAGGTGAAGAAAAAAGGAGCCAAAAGGGGGACTTTGGGGTAGGGGAAAGACTTGGAAGGCATAGCAGCACAGAAACCAAGGGTGTTTAAAGGACAGAGAGGTCAATAGTTCAACTGAGTTATGCTGTAGCAGGTGTTCTGGATTTAATGACCTGGCCAGCGTTGGCGCCTGGGTGAGAACCAGGCGTGGCAGCAGCTGATGGAGTCGACAAAGGAGTGAATGGTAGGGAGGACTGCTAACTAGGGTAACCAGCTCGTTGGAGAAACTCAGCTGTCAGGCAGAGGAAAGAGGGCAGGAACTGGAAGACAGCATGGGGTCGGGGGCATGTAGGGGACCTGAAAGACATTTAAGAATATTTAAATGTCTCACAGGTAGTAGCTTGCAGTAGGAGAATTGGAGAGGTGGACCCCTGATGAATGAGGTTCTGAGAAAGTAGAGACGATGCGATCCATGGATCCATGCCGGGGGTGATGCTGACCTTGGTAGCAATTCCTATGGGGGAGAGGGAAAGAAAGCAGGAGGGAGCAGGGGGAAGTTGAGCTTCGATGTAGAACCAATGACAGCCTTAGCTGACCCCACAGGAACCTTTGGAACTAGAACTGCCCTTCAGAGTTGTCCCAAGTTGGGCCAAGAGAGCTGGGTCTTTATACTTTTGCATTCATCAGTCACAGGATGCCAGCTGCCCTGCCAGGGAAGAGCATGACCTTGGGCGAGGTGGCTCTCCACAGCTGAGGCAATTCCTAAAGGGGCCCAAGAGCTGAAGACTGCCTCTGGATGGGACTCCCAGCAACCAGGGTGACAAGCCTGTCAGTGAAGGGGGATTCAGGTGGCATAACACAGGGCCCATCACGTTTCTCTCCTTTACCAAAAAAATAAAGTTTAAGCTCCTTGGCCCCAAGTTCAACTCCTTCCATCATCTGGCCTCTGCCTACCACTCCAGGCTTCTCTCCCACCTTCCACCACAGCCTTACTCCTCACTTTTTGATCCCTCTGTGCCTTTTCACCCCTCAATCTGAAACGATTCTGATCTTATCCTATTCCTCCTTCAAATCCATCTCAGATATCACTTTTCTGGGAATGCTTCCCTGATTCTCCCAGATAAGAGTAAATCTTGCTCTTGTCTCTCCTACCTTGTATATATTTCTATTTTTTTTTTTTTTTTTTTTTTTTGTGAGGAGATCAGCCCTGAGCTAACATCTGCCAATCCTCCTCTTTTTTTGCTGAGGAAGACGGCCCTGGGCTAACATCGGTGCCCATCTTCCTCCACTTTATATGGGACGCCGCCACAGCATGGCTTACCAAGCAGTACTTTGGTGCGCGCCCGGGATCCGAACCAGCTAACCCCGGGCCGCCGCAGCGGAGCGCGCGCACCCAACCGCTTGCGCCACCGGGCCGGCCCCTATATATTTCTATTTTTGCTTTTAATTACCCCGTGTTGTCCATTATCTCTCTCCCTGACTAGGCTGTGAGCTCTCTGAGCACAGGGACACTGTGTGAGTGACCTTGGTGTCCCCAGCTCTACGTGCTGGGCATCGAGGAGGAACTGAGTTACCATTAGTTAAATGAATATGTGAATGAATTTATGAATAGATGAGTGAATTAGTGAGTTGGCAGAGCTTGGGCTCAGTAGGCCGACTAGTCTGGAGGCTGGTGCCAAGGAGGGTCAGCAGCCATCTGAACAATAATGTCCAGTGGGCATGGTGAGCCCTGGTCCAACTCATCCTGTGTTGATAGCCAAGGAGTCCTCTCTGATGGGTGGGGGCAATAGGATTTCTGGAAGCAGTGATCCACAAAAGGAGGCAGCATTTTCATTCCTAGGAGAAAGGGGAAGGGGTAAAGAAAGGGATGGAAAGATATTCTGTCTCAAGGGAAGTAAGACTTCCCTTAAGCTATTGGCCATGAGTACCAGGATAGGTTATAGCCACATAGGGCCCTGGAGTAGTCCAGGGTTGGCAGGGTGTGGGGCCTGGTCTAGAGCCTTGGGCTAAAGGTGTAATCTGGTACCAATGGGGAGGGGAGATGACAGCAGGAGGACAGGCAGTTCCAGGGCTCCCCCAGGCCCATTGCATGCTGGGCTCAAGGAGAAGACAAATCCTAGATTCATCAGGTACCATGGGGTCTGGGGCTGGGTGCTTCTGAGCCTGCTTGGGATGGGGTTCGTTACATGGGATGGCAGGTTCTTCCTTCTCCACTTCCCCCACAAATACTTGTTGACTTCAAGCATTTTCTTATTTAATCCTCGCAGTACCATTTAACATTGATATGTACTTTTTATTTAATAAACACCGATACAGAACTGACCATGTGCCTGGCACTGTTCTTATACTTTACAAATATTAACGCATTTGATGTTCATAACAGCCCTGTGAGGGCAATTGGTACTTTTATCCTGTTTTGCAGTTGAGGAAATGGAGGCACAGGGGTTGAGGTTACATAGCTAGTAGGTAAATGGTTGTTTGCATTTTACACGTCACAGGATTTATTCATTTATTCATCAAGTAGTTGTTGACTGCTTGCCTTGGACAAGGCCCTGTGCTAGGCAGGATGGTACAATGCCAAATGTGACAGAGGAAGTCCCGGTCCTCAAGACGCTCACAGTGTTCTGTCCTGAGTGCCCCCCGGCCCCGCTAAGGCTTGGTAATTGCAGGTGTTCTCCGTGGATGCTTCCTGCTAATCTGTCTGGAAGTTCTTCATTTTTAAGCTACCTGAAGGGTAGAGATAATGTCCTCAAGTCCTCTCATCTGCTTCTCTGGCGAGTACTTGGCTTGCCTCTACCCACTGACTCTAGTAGGAAGAAAGCAGAACCCCATTCCTAGAAGTGAGTGGAATTCTTGTGTCCAGCCCTGTCTTCCTGCCTTTGCCCATACTGTCTCCTCCACCTGGAATGCCATCTCCAACAATTCATCCTTGCCACCAACTTTGTCAATAGCAGTTCCCAAGACAGCTTCTTTGTCTCCAGCCCCATTATGACAACACATTTAGTGAATGCTTACTAAGGACATTATCTTCTTTAATTCTCACAACAATCCTATGAGAAAGATCTTATCATCTCCATATTATAGGTAAGAAAACCAAAGCTCAACAAAATGAAAGAACTTGCCCAGCATCACTCAGCTAGTAAGTGGCAGAGCTGGGATTTGAACCTATGTCTGTCTGACTCTAAAGACCAAGACAGGTTTTTTCTTTTTTCCATTCTCTTTATTTTATTGCATTAGAAATTTATTTCCTTCACAAATACAGAATATAAAATTATCTTCACAATGAATTATGCCTCTCTGCTCTCATTTTTTCACACAAAAATTAATGGCCACTTCCTGAAAAAAACTGAAATAAATCCAGAGGCCCACGCCCTTAACCAGGGCACCACACTGCTGCTACTTAACGCTTTTGTTTCTGAAATCCTTGGCTATTCAACATATATTCCACAATTACACAGTTGCTTATGGTCTTCCGTTGTTTCACGTGTGAATTTCTTGTTTGCTCAGCTTGATTTTTATCCCCTGTGATGCACACAGTAAATGCATAATAAATGTTTGTTGAATGAATGGATTTTACATGTATCTTGCTGAAATATACGCAGCTCTGTGTGATTCACTAGAGTGGCATACCCGAACAAGAAATAATTTTTCTTAATGTGTCCCTTATAAATTGAACCCAACCATATTTGATTAATTTCACATCACGCATTTTTATTGCACCAATCACTCTGGTATCAGGTCATATTTATTTTAAAAACAGATTCACAAAGGGTGCAGGGCTGGAGTGACAGTGTAAATATGTTAATAATAAAAATAATACTGAAGATATTTTACTGGAAACTCTCGCATGCTAATGATGAGTAAGTGCATTCTACAGAAATGTGTTTGATTTACAATGCAATTAATTTCAAAAAGATTCAGATCCTATACCATATCTTGTATACTTAGATAATGAAAACTAAAAATGAATATTCAGGCCATAAAATCAGAGGGACAAAAATCACCTTAAAGACCTTTAGCATTTTAGTTAGAACAATAGCCCAATCACTGAAAATGGTGCCATTGTCGGATCAAAGGCGACCAGATTAGGAAGATTCTCCAGGGTAGCCGCAGCAATTTTGCGCCGCGCAGAGCACGCGTACACCCTGTACAGCCCTCACGATGCAAAACACCACGTATTATCCCGCGACTGAGGAGCCCTGGCACCTTCGATCATGCAACGAAAGGCTTTGGGAGTTTCTTGTTCAGGAGGAAGCAAAGTCTCTCACATCCACTCGCATTGTGGGATGTGTGAGCATTTCCATACTCAGGTATTTGGCCCCGTCTTAGGATCCAGCTAGAAAGGAAATGCATTCTCATACGCTATTCAAATTGCAAGAAATAAAAAATGTGCTTCATTTGGAATTTCATCACTGAGCTCAGATATTCTAACAAAGCGTGCATTCTTATGCACACTTGGGGGAAAGATGCCCATTTTTGTAATAGGATTTATAAAGTTGACTCTGCCCGCTTTGTATCCAAGAGGGGAAGAAGCAGATGCTGCCGAGCGATCATGCACCACGGGAATCTTCACGTCAGTGCAAAATGGTCACGATTTTCCCTTATTTGTCGAGGACAGATCTGCCACGTAGCAGACGCCAGACTTGTCGCTAGAAATATTTGGCTTATTAAACAAATTTTATGTATAACTTTGATAAAAAATAAAATTTTAATTACATAAAAAGAAGCTACTGGCTTGAGTTAGTGCATTTTTATGTTTCTCTGGCAGTAATTATTCATCTTAAGAGAATATTATATAATGAATCATCACAATTTTCATTAAAAAAAAAAACACAACAACCCAAAACAAATAGAAAGAGACTAAACTGGGTCTTTAAAAAAACCTCACAGGTTAGTAGCCAAATTATATCCCCTGAGGACCAGAATCAGGGAGAAGAAAGTAGCAGAAAATACAACATAAGACAACAACATTTTTGTTATATGCCGCTTATTTTACCTTTAATCTCCGTGCACAATTACTTTGAGAAAAATAAAATTGTAATTTAGAAATAAAATAATAATCTACATCAAATGAGAAAAATTGAAACAAAGTGAAACAGTGTAGAAAAACTTGCTGATGATGCTTAACTGTCTTGTGGATTACCATCAACCCTTTCCAGTTAGAAACCATCTTACTCTCTGGGTCTTCCTTTAAGGACTCGAAAAGAGGAAAGGGGGAGATGACTATTTTCACTCAGGAAAGTGTGTATTTCCAGGGGATGCAGTGATTAGCACAATTTCTTGCTGTTTAACCTTCTCTCCCACCTGGTCTTCACAAGGTCTTCTTATGGGACAGACAGGTGTGTTGTGGTTCAAGACTTGGAGCTTTGGGCACACTTGAGTTTAAATCCCCGCTCTGCAGGTGAGCTTGAACAATCTACTAAACTTCTCTAAGCCTCAATTCCTCATCTCTGAAATGGGTACAATTATAGTAGCTACTGCTTAGGGTTGGTGTTAACAATAAAGGAGATGGTGCATACAAAAAATTATTTAAGTATTCCATAAATGTGAGGGGAAATTCTGAGCCAAGTTTTAAACTCCTGTTCTGTTTTTGTAGCATGTTGTAGACAGCAAATCCAAACCACACCATTTTCTTGGTGAGAATGAAGTTCTGATTCTTTATTCCCCTTCTCCCTTCCAGAGTGTCCTCCGCAGGCATTGTTTCCTTTTGTCCTCTAAGCAGCATGCTCCTTCCGTGCTGCCTTCTGGCTCCTGAAAGGTAATTTGCAATGGCCAGCATGACGAATGTTTTACACAGAATTGATAACATGGAAAAATTAACACCAAACGTTTTTCTGCTTTTTTAGTTTTTAATGACCTTGCCAGTTAAGAGAACCAACTTGCTTTTTCTATGGGTCAGTGTGGGTCAGAACATTAAACTGAATCATCCTTAGGTTGTCACAGCTGTGTTGTCTGAGTCCCCATCCCCACCAGGAAGGAGGGTCAGGCCAGGCTGGGGCGGGAACCACGGGGCTGTGGCGGGGCTCTGGTTAAGGCTGGATTTTTTTCTGTGTGAAGTTGGAAGGCAGAGGGAGACCAGAAGAGCAAGTCTAAAAGGGGCTGTCACTCGAAGGGGCCTGTCAGAAGGCAAGAGGACAAAAGCAGAGGAGAAAAGGCAAACAGGAAGGGCAAACCCCCAGGTCTGCCTTGGGGACCCTGACACGGAGCGTGCTTGCCGACCTTGGCTTGTGCAACACCAGCTGGAGGGCAGGAAGTGTTCATTTAAAGGGTCTGGAGAGTGGGGAGACGAGATCTAAACCGCTGCCACACCAGGGCCTGGAAAAGAAGCGAATCTATTACAGCACAGAGTCGTGGTTAAGAGCCCAGGCTCAGAGGGTTCAAATCCAGTTCTGCCCTTACCAGCAGGGATTTGGGGTAGATTACTACTCTACTCCAAACCTCAGCTTCCTCATCTGTAAAATGGGAATCATTAGAATACTTACCTCATAGGGCAATTATAAGGATTCAAAGACTTCATACTTAAAGACTACTTTACTGAGGATGTCTCCTTCTCCAGACAGCTACATTTCTGCTCACATGTTACAAATCAGTAAGCCGCCTCTGACCAACTTACCTACTTACAATTGTAACTTACCCCAACACTTCCTGTTTTGTTTTTCTCCAGAGCTGATACCACTCACTTATTTTAAGTATTACTTATCAGTATTTCCAATATTGTCACTCTTCCTCCCTTAGAATGTAAGTTCCATACGGGAAGAGTTTTTGTCTGTTTTATTCACTGATTCTCTCCCTCGCACCTAGACAAGTGTCTGGCCAGGTGCTCAGTAAATATAGTTGTTCAATAAATAAGTGTTGGCCAACATTATTATTACCATTCCTGGGTCAGAAACTCTTGACAGCCCCTTGAGCCTGGAAAGCAGGGGAAAGAAAATATAAAAAAACTCTAGGTAGCTAATCCTTTCTAGAACTTTCGCTGGCTTCTAGGTGAAGCTTTCATGTTTGGTCCTTCACATCAATCAGACAAAACATCCTGGAATCTTTAGGGCAAAGGTTAAGGAGGAAGGACAGAAGCCATGGGCAGCTGAGCTCCAAGCTAGGGAAGGGACCTGGCTAGAATGCTGGCCCTGGGAGGGGAGCCCAAGGCACAGTCTGGGATCCATACTGGGGGGTCAGGAACTGTTTCTGTGACTGAGGAGGGCAGCAGATTTTCATTGTAAACGTTTACGTTCAGGGTCTGGCCCAGTGGCATAGTAGTTAAGATTGCGTGCTCCACTTCAGTGGCCTGGGGTTCACAGGTTCAAATCCCTGGCACAGCACGAATTTACACACCGCTCATCAAGCCATGCTGTGGTGGCGTCCCACATACAAAATAGAGGAAGATGAGCACAGATGTTAGCTCAGAGCCAGTCTTCTTCAGCAAAAATAAATAAACAAAAATAAATAAATAAAAGTTTATGTTCTTATCTATTTTATGATTACACAAGTCATATTGGACTGTTCTCTCTAAAATATTTTCCAAAAAGTATAGATAAAGCCCAAGTCCTTGAGCACTCCTCCATATCCCAGTCCCTCCCTAGGGACACTCACTGCAGGAGTTTGAGATGTCTACAGGCCTTCGCCAAAGCAGCTAGAGAGTGTATACGTATACACATGAGCACACGCTTGTGTGTGTGTGTGTGTGTGTCTATGTTTAAAAACATAAATGCTATCATACTCTATATGTTACTTTTCAAATACCTCTTATCATCCTGCAATGTGTGTTTCATTTCCCTTTAACTTCCTAGAGATCTACCTCAGTTTTTTAATGGCAGCAGGAGTTTTTAAGTTAATGATGAGCAATTTTAAGAATAATTTTTAATAGAATTTACTTTTTAGAACAGTTTTAGATTTACAGAAAAATTGAGAAGATAGTACAGAGTTCCCAAATGCCCTGCCCCTAGTTTCCCTTATTATTAATGTCTTATATTACTATCGTACATTTGTTATGTACGATAATGAACCAACTAAAGTTGAGTTGAGTTGAGTTGATTAGTAAATGGTTTAGTTAATTAACTAGAGTTCATAGTTTATTCAGATTTCTTTTACTTAATGCTTTTTTCTGTTCCAGGATCCCGCCCAGGATACCACATTACATTTAATAATCATGACCCTTAGACTCCTCTTGACTGTGACAGTTTCTCTGTTCTTGATGCCCCTAACAGTTTGAGGAGTACTGATCAAGTCTTTTGTCGGATGCCCCTCAGTTGGGATTTATCTGATGGTTTTCTCATGATTAGACTGTGGTTGTGGGTTTTGGGGAGGAAGACCACAGAGGTAAAGAGCCATTTCATCTCATCATATCAAGAGTACATAGTAGCAACACGACTTATTACTGTTGATGTTGACCTTGATCACCTGGCTGGGAGCGTTTGTCAGGTTTCTCCACTGTAAAGTTGTTCTTTTTCCCCCTTTCCATACTGTATTCTTGAGAGGGACATCACCATGTGAAGCCCACACTTAAGGAGTGGGGAGTTATGCTCCCCTCCTTGAGAATGAAGTATCTACATAAATTGTTTGAAATTCTTCATGGGAGATTTATCTCTTCTTCCACATTTATTTATTCAATCACTTACTCATATCAGTATGGACTCATGGATATTTATTTTATACTTTGATTATAATCTAATACAACTTTATTTATTTTGTTACTCAAATGTCTTAGCTTTGGAAATTGGCTTTCAGTTGGCTCTTGTGTCCTTTTGATATACTCCCGTCAATGTCTGCTGGGTTTTTTTTAAGCACTTCCTTGCTTTCTGGCACTACAGGATGCTTCAGGTTTATCTTGTGTATTTCCTGCCGCAGTCCTAGAATCAACCATTTCTCCAAGGAGCCTGGTTCCTTTCATTGGCAAATTGTATAAGAAACCAAGATCTTGGTACTAGGTGTGCTCTTACGGTGAGCAAACTTATTTTTCCAGGAGTGCCAATTCAGGGAAAACAAAAATATCTATGGACTACATTTTTAATTCAAACTGAAAGTTATTTAATTCAAAATCGCTATTATTGAGTCTGAAGGACAAACATGTTTTCAAAGACTTATCTATTTATCAGGAAAAGAAGGTTAAAATGTAAACATCTTTGCGAGGCAGACTCTTCATCTTTTGCAGCTTACACACATACAGCATTTTAGAATTCATGAAATGGCATCACAGGACCCTACCAGGTATATGTTATCATTTCCACTCTATGAATGGGGAAACTGAGGCTGAGAGAAGCAATGTGACTCTTTCTACTAGGGTCACACAGCTGAGCTGAAGCTAGAATTAGTTTATTCCACTCAAAGGAACATTTTGTGCTGAGACCTTAGCAAAGAACTGGGAAATACAAAGATGAATAATTTACAGTACACCCCACCCCCTTATTTCCTAGAACCTCTTTCTCCAGTATAATCTCCAGATGGTGCTGGAAATTGTACACTCTCTTCAGGGCTCGGACAGAACAGGTTCTTCCAGGTGAAAGAGGTTCTGAGACTTCCCCCTTACCATCAATTCCTCTGCTATATGTAAAAGCAGAAATTAGTTCTTAGGCTATTACCTAAGGCCAGACCAGGGGCCCAAACTCAAGTGCATAGGGTCTTGCAAATGAGTGCAGCAAGCCACAGCACAAGCGTCATGATGAATGTTGGCTGCTGCCTGCCTTCATCACATCCACCACCCAGCAGGAGGGCAGCCACTACTCACCTAATTGTTGACAGGCAGGCTGTGGACCCAGTGTTGCCACATCTTTCCAATTTTTCAAGAGAAGCAGAACAGCCCTGAGCAGGCTGAGACTGTATGGGCTGGTTTCAGCCTTCAGGCTACCTGTTTTTTACTTCTGAACTAGTGTTTATTCATCATTGTTATAGGCATTGTTTTTGCTCGGAGTCATTTGGGTGACAGTATTCACACATTCTTTCAACAACTATTTACCTCATTTAATTTTCATTCCGGAAATGTTTATTGAGCACACATTATGATTGTTCTGGACTGTCGATGCAGAGATCATTATCCTAACTAGGGTCACCCAGAATGTGTGGAGGAGCGTGTTAGGCTGGGACACGTTATCAAGTGAGAAATCTTAGTCCCTATAATACAAATATTTAATGAGCATATACTATTTTGACCAGCTATGCCAGTCGTTAGGGATGCGATGATGACTGAAACATGTCTCTGTTCCTTCTAGTTTAGTAGATCGTCCCAGATGAGGTGGGGGAGGTGGGAAGATGATGGAGTCACAGGAAAGATTTAAAAGAACACTATTTGAGACCCAGGCATCTTCTTGGGCTACTCCTGCTTTCCTGGCTTGTATGAATTCTAGCACAGTTCACATGTACGTTTGGGTGCTTAATCAATTCTCTTTGAAGGTAATGGTAATGAAGTGAGATGTGGAAAATCTGAAACCCCTCTCTAGAAGTGTGGCTCAGGGGGTTGAATCCTTTGCAAGGGGTCCCTGTGAGAAAAGGCTAAAGGAATTGGGGTTACTAATACCATATCCTGGAGAAAAAGACGTTAAGGAGAATTTAATAGCCGTCTTCAAATATCTAAAGGGATACGGCTCATGTGCTTTGAACATCAGTTCTTGTCTGCTAAGGACAGGACATGAGGGAATTCTCCTAAATGGGAGGAGGAGGGACTTAGATTAGAGATCAATGGGGAAAAAACACCCAGCTGAAAGGATCGTGAGATGCTGGAAGGCAACATGATTTAGAGAAAGGACTTGGTTATTTTAGGAACAGGGGCTGCTGATTATTAGTGCCGGAAGTGTAGAGCTTGGGGCTTCCAAGTCAGCCGGTTACTAGCTGTATGATCTTGAGCAAGTGACTTCACCTTTCTGAGGCTTTGTTTGCTCATTTGTTAATGGGGATAAGAACAGTATCTAGGGGCCGGCCCCGTGGCTTAGCGGTTAAGTGCTCGCACTCCGCTGCTGGTGGCCCGGGTTCAGATCCCAGGCGCACACCAACGCACCGCTCCTCCGGCCATGCTGAGGCCGCGTCCCACGTACAGCAACTGGAAGAACAGTATCTATTTGTTGGATTTTTTTTTTAGATTTTTAAAGATTTTATTTATTTATTTTTTCCCCCCAAAGCCCCAGTAGATAGTTGTCTGTCATAGCTGCACATCCTTCCAGTTGCTGTACGTGGGACGCGGCCTCAGCATGGCCAGAGGAGCGGTGCGTTGGTGTGCGCCTGGGATCTGAACCCCCGGCCACCAGCAGCAGAGTGCGAGCACTTAACCGCTAAGCCACGGGGCCGGCCCATCTGTTGGATTATTATGAGGATTAAATTAGATTAGGTGTGGGCCCAGCCCGGTGGTGCAAGCGGTTAAGCGTGCGCACTCCGCTGCGGCGGCTCGGGGTTCGCCTGTTCGGATCCCGGGTGCGCACCGACGCAGCATGTCAAGCCATGCTGTGGCGGCATCCCATGTAAAGTGGAGGAAGGTGGGAGTGGATGTTAGCCCAGGGCCAGTCTTCCTCAGCAAAACGAGGAGAATTGGCAGATGTTAGCTCAGGGCTGATCTTCCTCACACACACACAAAATTAGATTAGGTGTGTAAAACCATTAGCCCAGTGCCAGGCCCAACCATTGATGGATGCCATTCATTGCTGTTAATTAACTACAGTCCTACTTGCGGGGGCACACCCTACAGACAAACATAAGCTCTCTTTTCAGGGGCATCAAACAAACAAATATTGCTGTGTATTGTGAGATTTACAGTCTCATTGAAAACACTTTATGTGGACACACAAAAAGTGAAATAAATATAAGATTAAAATAATAGAATCAGTGGAGAGAAGTGGTTAAGAGCACAGAGTTAGTAAAATATGTGAGCGCTTAGAACAGTGCCTTGCACCTAGGAATCGCTTGCCCTTGATAGAGCAAAACCACAGTGCAAGCTAACGTCAATTTTTAAGCGAAAGGTTCAAAAAGACCTATAGGGCTTCTCAGGTGGGAGAAATTGCTCCAAATTAGCGTGCGCCAAAGAAGCGGGTGGATAAGATTTGAATGCACTAGTCTGTCAATGCACTTGATCCAAAGGATTGTGGTTGTCTCAAGCAATGATCAATTATTCACTATTTGGATGTCCTAAGCTTTTATTCTTAAAACATTTGCAGGCACTACTTTGAATACCTCACTTGTCAGCTTCGAAGAAAGACAGTTCTTTTTTTCTGATGTTTTGAATACACCCAAGAAACAGTCCTCTACATTACGATGGTATTCTATAAACTTTACTTCACAGCGATTATAACTCTGCAGCACATTTAACTTACTAATATTTATTGAAATATTTTTAGCTGCAAAAACATTTTATGTTCACTATTATTTATTAATGCCCTGTTTTAAAATATTACACATAAAATTTATTCCAGTGCACATTAGTAAATAAATTATGCTTGTAATTTCTAATGCATTTTTAATTATAAATTTATCCATGTCTACCTTTATTTATGATAGTGGTGTCTCACTGTTGAACATACTGTATATTAATAGAGACACTGTTAATTATGCATTCTTAGAAGTTACATTCGACAAAACATATGAGTCTGGGTTTTTTTTACATCCTAAGTCCTGTTAACATCAATTAATTTAGGAGTCGGCACTCACAATACTAGCTAACTTTTATTTTTTTTTTTAAGATTTTATTTATTTATTTATTTTCCCCCCAAAGCCCCAGTAGATAGTTGTATGTCATAGATGCACATCTTCCTAGTTGCTGTATGTGGGACGCGGCCTCAGCATGGCCGGAGAAGCGGTGCGTCAGTGTGCGCCGGGGATCCGAACCCGGGCCGCCAGCAGCGGAGCGCGTGCACCTAACTGCCAAGCCACGGGGCTGGCCCATCTAGCTAACCTTTAAAGCAAGAAAAGATACTATTAGACGCTGGACAGGGCCTAGATTTTAGGAAGGGACTACATTTATATATAAATGTAGCCAGAGAGATACTAAATAATACCAGCCAGCTGTTTCATTTTCACCTCAAGTATCTAAAAAGGGATACTCACCAGAAATAATCAGCACAAAAACACAATTGAACAAAACTCAGTGAATCCCTGCTGAGCCCCAAGAACTGATGTGTACTTAAATAGTATCTTCAAAGTGTTATGTTTAACGTTTCTGGTTAGTTAATTTTGTGCTTCCTTTCTACCCACCAAATTCACCTTATTATAAGCAATACATTTGCTTTAAAAAAATTCTTCACATTGAAATGTTATTTTAATTTGAAAAAACACTATATTGCTCTAAAATTGTACACTTCTTGAGGGCTTCTTTAAAATAGTTTGAATGGATTTTTGGCACCTAATTTACTGTTGTCCTAAAATTGCTTTGTACCATAGGAGTATAAACGCCTATGTTTTCCCTATGGGAGGAAAAAATATATTTTAAAAGGAGAGGAAACCAAAACTGGGAAAATAGCAGAGAAACATATTCACACATATAAGATACTAAGAACACACATTTGTGGGCTGGCCTGGTGGCATAGTGGTTAAGTTTGCGCGTTACGCTTCGGTGGCCCAGGGTTTGTGGGTTCGGATCCCGAGCACGGACCTATGCACCACTCATCAAGCCATGCTGTGGCAAGCATCCCACATATAAAGTAGAGGAAGATGGGCATGGATGTTAGCTCAGGGCCGATCTTCCTCACAAATAAATAAATAAGAATACACATTTGCAAGCAACTGGAAAGTGCTTCCATTTTCCCACCGCTCTGGGAGGGCTGGAAAAAGCATTACTTTCATCCTATTATGTTTACTCTCAGCTTGTTGTCATACATTTGGCAAAGTGGTATTTTCCATATGCAAATTCTGCTTATACAAAATAAGATTTCCAATTGCTTCATTTCACATGCACATTTTGAGCACATTTGCATTTAACACAAATTTTACCAAGTGTTTACGGTGTTATAAACTTTCAGTATATAGAAAGAAATAAATGTCCCTTTCCTCATGCCCTGTCAGGGAGACAGATGTGTATTGGAAGAACCACAGAAAATGTGATAAATGTTGAATACAGAGAATGAAACTCCTTATGTGGCCTATTAGGGAGAGGTGATCTGGGAAAGCTTCCTGGAGGAAGCAGTATGTGAATTGGGTCTTCAAGAATGAATAGACTAGGGCTGGGCCAGCGGCGTAGTGGTTAAGTTTGTGTGCTCTGCTTCAGCGGCCCAGGGGTTCGCGGGTTCAGATCCCGGGCACAGACCTATGCACCACTTATCAAGCCATGCTGTGGTGGCGTCCCACATACAAAATAGAGGAAGATTGGCACAGATGTTAGCTCAGGGACAGTCTTCCTCAAGCAAAAAGAGGAAGATTGGCAACAGATGTTAGCTTAGGGCCAATCTTCCTCACCAAAAAGAATGAATAGACTATACTTAGAAGGGGTTAAAATGGCATATATGTAATAAAAATATTTTTTAAAAAGCACATTGAGGTTTATCCTTTTAGAATACTGCCACTGTTATGTAGAAACCCAAGATAGCCACTAGAGAGGCCACAAGGAGAAAAACTAAGGTGCCTTGGCCAACATCTCCAGCCATTTAGACCTTCCAACCATTCTAGCCGCCATTTGACTGAAAGTACATGAGCGAGCCCAGGCAAGAGGGGCAGAAGAACCACCCATTAAGCCACAGAATCTTGAGAAATAATAAATGGTTGTTGTTTTAAGCCACTTAAAAGAAAAAGATGGGGGCCGGCCCAGTGGGGTAGTGGTTAAGTGCACGCACTCTGCTTTGGCGGCCCAGGGTTCACGGGTTCAGATCCCGGATGCGCACCGACACACTGCTTGTCAAGCCGTGCTGTGGCAGCGTCCCATATAAAGTACAGGAAGATGGGCACGGATGTTAGCCCAGGGCCAGTCTTCCTCAGCAAAAAGAGGAGGATTGGCATTGGATGTTAGCTCAGGGCTAATCTTCCTCACACAGAAAAAAAGAGGGGCTGGCCCCATGGCATAGTGGTTAAGTTTGGCGTGCTCTACTTCGACAGCCTGGGTTTGGTTCCCGAGTGTGGACCTATACCACACGTTGGCAGCCATGCTGTGGCAGTGACCCACATACAAAATAGAGGATGATTGGCCACAGATGTTAGTTCAGGGCGAATCTTCCTCAGCAAAAAAAAAAAGAGTAGGAATTTGCTGAGTGGAGAGGGAAAGGGCAATTGAGGCCTGAGCAGGAATTGCTCAAGCAATTGTGTTTCAGGAAAGCAAATGCATAAAGGGACCTGATTCTTGCTACCCATCTTGGTGTGCCAGGCCCTAAGAGCTGGCATTTATAGAACAATTCCTGTATGCTGGAGAAAGTTCTAAGCACTCCATGCATTACCTCATTGAATCCTCACAACCTAGATGAGGAAACTGAGGTAGAGAGGAGGCAGATAACTTGTCGAAGTCCACACAGCTAGTCCGTGTCTTTGAACCTCTGTCTGTTGCCCATGTTCTAGTCCTGTGGACCAGAAGAAAAGGAACGTCTATCCCCTACCATGGCCTCCTTTCCAAGTTGTCGTAGGTATGCTGAGGTATTGATCTCTCTGCCTTCATGTTTACTGGAGTCCCGCGACCAGCCCCTGGCCCAGCACCATCGGTATGCTGTAAAAATAATTTTTTCTGAGTGTGTCAGCTCTCACGGTCTTACTCCCATGGACCCCTTGGTCAGGCCAGAGATCAACGTATACTTTGCTTTTTAATGCCACTTGCATTCACTCTCTGATACAGCTCCCACTGCTTGGAGGCTAAGCCATCCGGTTGGCCTATCCTCTCTCCTCCTCATCCACCTCCCTCCCTCAGTTGCAGAATGGCTTGGGAAGCACCCCTGGTTTCCTTTTCACATCTGTCCATCATCCTGGAGCTTTGGAGGCCACACGGCATCTCAGTTCCTTGACCGGCTCATCTTCAATAACTTTCTCCTCCATTCCACTTCAGCCAGGACCTCACTCTCACACCCTACTCTCTTCATCTGAGGTTATTCGTTAAGACATCCATCTCTGAGGATAACCTCCATCTTTCTGCCTGCCTCCCGCCATCACTGACTTCCATTACACCTCTCCTAGGACCTTCAGGCCAGTGACATGAGCCTTTCCTGAATTCTCTTACCTCTCTAGTATCCGTTCTGTGGCCCTTTGTTTTAAGCACTCTTTAAAGCTGAGATCGGGACCGGCCCTGTGGCATAGCGCTTAAGTGCATGCGCTCCGCTGCTGGCGGCGCGGGTTCAGATCCTGAGCACGCACTGCTTGTCAGACCATGCTGTGGTGGCGTCCCACATAATGTGGAGGAAGATGGGCACGGCTGTTAGCTCAGGGCCAGTCTTCCTCGGCAAAAAGAGGAGGATTGGCATGGATGTTAGCTCAGGGCTGATCTTCCTCACAATAAATAAATAAAATAAAAACTCTAAAAAAAAAAAAATTCATTGTTAAAGCTGAGATCTTAAACTCCTGACCCCATCACGCCTGTCTGGCAAAACTCCTACACCATCAACTGTCCAGCGTCTAGGGTAGGCTTCATACATAGGCACTCAGTAAGTATCTGTGTACTGACTGAAGTGTAGCAATAGTGGTAAGCATTTTATATACATGTTAGCTACATGCCAGGCTCTATTCTCTGTGAATAATATGTATTAGCTCCTTCAATCCTCACAACAACACTCTGAGGTCAGTTAGGACTTTCGTCATTCCCATTTTACAGATAAGGAAATTCAAAAAGGCAGCTTGGAGAGATGAGGTCATAAAACTTGTCAGTGGTAGAGTGGATATTCAATCCTTAGAACCCATAAATGCTTAGCATGTCGAGTTGATTTCAGTTTTAGATAGTTTGTTTTATGTGTCTGAGGGACAATCAGGCAGCTGTGCTTCAGACTGGAGCTCAAGAGAGAAGTGAAAGTGAAGATTAATATTTAGGAGGGGACAGATAACCCGGTGACCTCGGAAAACAGAATATCCAAGGTTGTTCACACCCTTTTCTTTGACAGAGCGCCCCCAACAGGCCCCCAATGAAACTGTGGTGGTGTGTGTGAAGGAGCGCATTTGGGTGTTAAGGTGCATTTTTTTTTCCCCCATACGAGCTAAGATCTATCCTATTTGAATACATGGGGGTGGATCCCTGGTGTATTTGTTGGTAACTGTAATATTGGGTAAGGATCTCCAAGGGCTGAAATTCAGCCTTGACTTTTTTTTTTCTCCTTTCGCTAAGGCGCATTTTTCAGGGAGACTTTCTGGACCATCTCTGGGCTAGGAAAGATACTATATCCTTCACCGTGCCTTCCCCTACTGATTCTCTCTGAGATATACAGAGACCTCAAACTATGAGCTCCTGTTCTCCGCCAGTCCTCATATCTCATGGAAACTTCCCTACAGTTCTTGAGGAAGATAATTATCATCTCCGTTTTACAGATAATGAGTAATAACTAACATTTACTAAGTGTTTATTACGTGTCAGGTACTGTGTCGTGTTTTTAAAGCATCATCCCATTCGAGTCTCACAGCAATACTCTAAAATTGGAACTCTGTATGGATGAGAAACCCGAGGGTCAGAGAGGGGAGGTGTCTTGTCCTAGGATACACAGCAAGCTAGAGTTGGCATTTGAACCTGGGTCTTCTGACCCAAAGGCTAAGCAGCCTCATCACTTATTTCTGGATGAACTGAGGGCTTTTTTCTGTGGAAGCGGGGAGAAAGGAGAAGGAGATTCGAAGGGGAATGCTAACGTTGATTTCTACTTAACGCAAATCCAGAAACTGATGTGATGTTGTCTGACTCGCCGCTACTCTCTGACCCAGGATTTACCCGGGGCCGGGGAAGTGGCGCGCATGCGCACGGCCTCCCGTTCGGCCCCGCCCCCCCAGGGAGGGCTTCTCTCCTCGCTCCCGGCTCTGGGGCTTGCGCACTATGTCCCCAGCTAGTGGCTCCTTCCCGGTGGGGACTTCCGGTGCGGGGGGTGCGGTTCCGGGTCGTGGCGCGGCTCGGGGCGATAGGGCTGATGCTTGTCCGGCCGGCGGCGGCGGCGGCGGCGAGCAGCAGGGGTATGAGGGCGAGCCCGGAAAGCGGCAGCTGAGCCGGCCGGGAGAAGTGCCAGTCCCCGAGGATTCCGAGAGTGCGGAGCTCGGAGCAGGGGCCGGGAGGCGCGAGGGAGCCGGGCCCGCCCCTCGGGAACGTGTCCCGGGGCCGACCCGGCCCGTAGTGTGGCAGCAGCTTCAGGTAAAGGTTGCCCCCGCCAGCTCCCTCGCTCGCTCTCCCGCCAGCCCACCCGAGGAGCCTGGTGGCCCTCCTCGCCCCTCCGCTCTCGGCGCTGCCCGGCAGGCAGCCTGTCCGGCCCTTGCTCAGGTCTCCCGTGAGCATCCGTTTCCTGGCCCTCTCCGGAACTGGAGGCTGCTGTGAGCCTGACAGCTGGGCGTGCGATTTGGGGGAGGAGCAGCTAGTGGACCTGGTAGTGTTGAGGGGGTTGGAAGGGTACTGTTGGCTCCGGCAGTTTCTGGCCCTACACTCGGCATCTAGGTGTCCTAGTCTTCATAACGCGAAAATCAAGTTTTTACAGCATTGCCTGTGTGGTCCCTGTTTCCTAGCGCCCCTTCTCCCTATTGCCCCCAGAAGGCCTCGCAGAACTGTGTTTTTCTAGCTAGAGTGCTGCTGGAACTTTGGTTCAGCCTTTTGTTTATGGGAGTGGCAAGGAGTCTTCTAGATCTGTTTAAGGCTGGAAAAAAAAATGATTGTAGTTTAAACAAGAGTATTACTTTAACCGGAGACCCATAAGTTGACTCAGAAATTAGTTAAAATTTCGTTCTGAATGAGCGCAAGTAATTTTTGAAGCCTGTCAGTACCTGGCACTGTGCTAAGCGTCATGTTATAAACCAAAACCAGCAAAGGTGGGAATTTCCCCAGGTGTGAACAGTCAGATGGAGACAAGTGTTTATACACATCAGTTCAAGTCAACATTCTCATTCTATTTTGACAGACAGAAGGGGTGGATTCCTAATTTAAAAACCCACTAGAGCAGGAAAAGGAGGCACCATGTTTTATTCTTCATAGTCTATGAGCCCACACAAGGTGCTCCGTAAAGGCTGAGAGTTCTTGATGGAGCACTGATAATTGTTTTCATCTTTTCGATATACGCACTGGCAAGCTTGCTGGAGCCTGTGAGGCATGCTAGTGGCCCCTTTGCCATTCAGCTTTGTACTCATACCTTCCTTCAGCTACTGTGATATGAGATTGCACTCACACTCCTCTGCACCTCCTGATCTGGCTCCTGGCTAACTTTACAGCTACACGTGAAAAGGCCTCTTTCCTTAATTACCCTACTCTTATCCTTTACTCTGGATAAGTAGGACCTCAAATCACTTTTGTTCTTTGTTTTGTCCATTGTTTTTTGTAGGACATTCTCTCTGCCTAGAAAGTTTCTGCTTTTCGATTTCCACCTACTGAGATGTTACCTGGGGCCCAGTTGAAACTGGCCTCCCTCAGCCAATTCAGGACAGCCCCAGCTGGAAATGATTTCTTTTCTCAAATCCTGTAAACACTCATTATTACATCTGCAATTATTTCCTGCAGGGAGCTCAATTTAGTTAAGGAAATAATTCCAACACAGAGTGATAAGTACAGTGTGAGTTCTGTCTGTGATACAGTGGTAGCCCAGAAAGGGCGTGGCTCATTAACTTTTGAGGAGTATGCTGTGGCCAGGTAATGCTTCATAACGTGTGGTTAACTAAGCTTTATTATTTACTATGTACTGGATATTATACATAGATTTCTCTTCTTCAATCATTTTAACCTCAATTTCCAGATTAGGAAGACTCAGGATAAATTACATGTCTGGTATGAGGCAGAGCCTGGAGTCAAACCCAGGTCTGTCTGATGCCTACATCTGTGCTTTTTCCATTATGTGTTTTGCCTTCTTTCTCACACCATAGCTCTCTATGTGCAAGTACGTATTGAAACAACTAGACAAGAGAAAAAACATGAATGTCAAAATAAATGGTACAGATAGTCTTTTAAATGTAGAGAAGACTGTGAACTTCCAAGGCAAGAAGGTGGTAGGTGGGTCAGCTCAACTTTGAATATGAGTGAGAAAGACATTCTGTAGAGAAGTATGGACTCTGGATTCAATTCCTGGTCCCTTCTCTTACGAGATATGTGACCTTTGGCAAGGTTCTTAATTCTAAGCATTATTTTCCTCAAGTATGGATTGGGGTAGGAGGATAATATTGATCTCATGGAGTGTTGTGAATATTTAATGAGCTAATGTAGATACAGGGCCTGATACATGGCAAGGCCCACTGAAGTGATAGCTGTAAGATGTGAAGGTGTGAGGCCCGTGGCATGGCATTAGAGTGGTGAGTAGACAGCCTGAATCCAGCAAACCATTGCTTCTTTTAGTGGGGACACCAGGAGGTGAAGTTGGAGGGTCACTAGGGGTCAGAGTCAGTGAGGGCTTGAGTGTCAGGCAAGAGGGGCAAATTCTAGTTTCTGCTCATAACTTTTCCAGTTAATAAACACTTTGAGGATCTGTGATTCATTCAGCAGTCCCAGGGCAAATGTTAGACCCTTGGGATGCAAAGAGGAAGAAAACAAGGTCCCCACCCTGAGGTTGTTGACATTCCAGTGGGGGAGACGAATTTGTGTGCAGATGAACGGTAGTGAAGTACTGTAGGTACTAAGATAGCAGTCCCCATGGGGTACCATGGAGCACGAAGGAGGGAACACTGATAATGGTGGTTAATGAGCACTTACTGTGTGCCAGCATCATGTTAAATGCATTATCTCATTTATTCCTGTACAGGAAGGTGTTATTAGCATCCTGATTTTACAGATGAGGGCACTGGAGCACAGAGCGGTTAAATAAATTCCTTGCAGGTATTGGAGCTGTCAGTGGAGGGGATTATCTGCTAGACTTTGGCATCTCCACTCTTCATTACTACACCGTGTTGTTTCTGCTGTGTACTGTGGATGGGGACCCTCTGGAGAGGCGTCTGAGAGGAGCTAACCCTTGAGCAGTGACTTCAGTGTGCCGGTCACTGTGCTAGGCTGTAGGGATAATGAGGAATGACCGTGGCCTCTGCGCTCAAGGAGCTCATCGCCTCATCTGTCATGTTAAGTGCATTTCTGTTTTTTAGTGGGGCGTTTGTTTTGCTTGTTGGTTCATACCTGAAGACTTTAGAAGCTGTTGCAGTTTAGTGGATTTATATATACTTCAGGCTAAGAGAATTTGCTGGAAATCTTTCATTCTGATGTATAGGCCTTATTGTTAAGGACACAGCAGTAGATATCAAATTATTATATGACAAGGAATTCTGCCACTTTACATTTTTCCCCATTAGAGGTGCCCTGACTTGTGTTTTCTCTGAATTTGAAGTTTTTGAGAAGTTTTGACTCAAAAGTTAGCACATTTCAGCTTATGTTAAATTTAAAATAATTGAGCACTTATAGTCATTGTTAAGTGTTTTTGTATACCTTATTTCCTTCAATCTTCATGATTCTGTGAGATAGGTGGTATTAACCTATTTAACACATGAATAGACTAAGGCTTAGTGGTTAAGTGTGTTACTCCAGAGTCATACACTAGTGAGTGATGCCACCAGGAAAAATTGGCCAAAAAAGAGTAAACAAATATTTACTAACCTAATTCTCTTTTGAGCATGTACGTCAGGGGTCTCCAACTCAAATGCCCGTGATATAATGTAAAGAGTAGGGCAGACCCTGGTGAACTGGCGGGCGTGTGACCAGTCTGAAGGCAGCAGTCGCTGCTCTGCTCCACTTTGTTGCTATGTGAGGAAGTGGGCCCAGTGTCCCTGGATCCTCTGATTGTTTTCAAAGAGATGCTGGAAATCTGGATTTTAATGTATTTAGTTGAAAAATTTGCCATTTAAAAAATTTTTGTGTAGACTAAAACACATTTGTAGGCTGTGTACAGTCCTAGGCTGCCTGATTGTGAACTCGGATCTACCTGATCACTGAAATTTTGGTACCCACTGTTCAAAGCAAGAGATAGAAAACGCGTTGTGATTATTGATCTGAAGTCTACTGTAAATAGCCAGAGTGAGGTGGTGCTGTAATCGACTCATACTAATATCTTTGGAGAGGTGGCAGGGTGAATGCTTTTGTTATATCATCAGGCTGAATTGCAGGAGGCGTGGGGTTGGGGTGAGAGGACCATGTAGTACTTTTGTTTTGTGCTCTTAGTACTTTAAATGCTACCAGATCACCTGTCTCTTTTGGTCCTCTCTACAATACCATGAAATGAACAAGGGGGGTAATTATAACCTCTTAAGATGAACAAATTGGCGCCCAGTGAATTACAGTGTAGTGGAAAATATACTAGATTGAGAGGGACTTGAATTCTGAATGCAACTGTGTCACTAGCAGCATTTTTTTTTTTTTGTGAGGAAGATCGGCCCTGAGCTAACATCTGCCAGTCCTCCTCTTTTTGCTGAGGAAGACTGGCCCTGGGCTAACATCCATGCCCATCTTCCTCCACTTTATATGGGACGCCGCCACAGCGTGGCTTGACAAGCGGTGCATCGGTGCGCGCCCAGGACCGACCGGGATCCGAACCGCTGAACCCGGGGCCACCGCAGCGGAGCGCGAGCACTTAACTGCTTGGGCCACTGGGCCGGCCCCTCTAGCAGCCTTTTGATTTTGGTCAAGTCACTTAGAAATTTGTGTATCTTTTTTCCCATCTGGATGATAGTGAGGAGCTCAATTCAAGTCTTGCTGAGGTCTTTTTAGGATGCCGAGCTTTCTGATTCTAATTGACATGCTAAAGTCACACAACTGATTACTGGCAGACCCCAGTGGAGAATGGTTCAGATCTAAAATGCTGCTTCTCCTCTCTTGATGGCAGGTAGGGAGCCACTGCTCAGCTCTTCCCTCTGTTCTTTGTTCATTATTTCTTCTGGGAAAGGACCTTGACAGGCCAGGGGCTCCCCAAATGCGTACAGTGCTTTGTTGACTATATACACACAAGATTGAAAGGGGGCATAGAGACACCCAGCATAGTAAGGGAAATATGGTCAGGGAGTTCTCAGCCCGAAAGTTTAATTTATTTTTATTTTAATACCCAGCTTCCACAAGGTGAAAATTGAAGAAATATTGGTCTTGCAGATACTTGTTTTCATTCATACTCTATTGTATAAGGAAATAACATAGAATATAAAAACGAAGAAAATAAATCCTGAGCAGTCATTCAAAATTTATTAACTCTAGTTGGCAGCAGTCTAGAAATATTGGGGAGGTAGTTTTAATATAGGAAACACAAAATTTGAACCCAAAGAAGAAAACAGTTGTAAGTAATTAAAATTGAGGAAAAATAGGAGAAACCACTTAAAAAACAAAACTTAAATTCTGGAAACAACAAGAAGGTATTAAAGTAACTATTGGAATTAAATTATAGTAGTCATTTGTGAAATGAATTGAATATTATATCACATTTACCCCTAAATATATGCAGTGTTAGATTCATATCCTATACTTGACTATATTTTTATGAATATGCTTTTATTTGATGCAGAGAAAATGGACTGAACGTGTAAAACTTAAAAAAAAACATATTTTAGTTCCCTATGGACTCATTTTATTTTTTTTTTATAATTTTATTTATTTATTTTTTCCCCAAAGCCCCAGTAGATAGTTGTATGTCATAGCTGCACATCCTTCTAGTTGCTGTATGTGGGACACGGCCTCAGCATGGCCAGACAAGCGGTGCGTCGGTGTGCACCTGGGCCCCGAACCCGGGCCGCCAGCAGTGGAGCACGTGCACTTAACCGCTAAGCCACGGGGCCGGCCCTGGACTCATTTTAAAGTACTGTATTATAAATAAGTACTGTTTCAGCAGAGAAATTGGTAGGAAATTGTTTGAAGGAATGGTTTTCTTTTTAAAACAAAGTAAATTTTTGATCTGAACTTTAGTTGCTGACATAAAGGAGACTAACAAAGAAGAACTGAGGTGCAGACTTGAATCTTGAAGCACCGTGAGGTGGGGCTTTGGAGTCACACCCAGCTGGATTCGAATCTTGGCTCTGTCAATTATTAACTGTGTGACCTGGACAGTCTGCAAAATGAGGACAATACTGCCAATTTCATACAGTACTTGTGAGGATTAAGTGCGACAATTTATGTAAGTACCTTGTACCATGATGCTTCTGAAGAGATGCAGGTACCAGCATTCAGGGGCACAAGACATTCACATGTTAGTATCATGTAATAAATGATTCTGTGGAGTGGTTGTGAAGGAGTGAGACTCATTTTCATGTCTGGATCATGAAATTAATCTTGTTAATTTTTAGTTGTTCTCTGTGAATTACTTAGCGCACCTACTGATAGTGCACTGTTGAGAAAAGGGTTTCAGTATGTTATTTTTAGGCTATTAAATGAATTGATCTGTTAAATAACAATAAACACTTCCAATTGATTTTATTACGTTTTTTTGTACCCATGACTACCCGTTGAAGTTGTTAGAACGAGGTAGATATTATGTTCTCCTCATCCCCATCTTACAAGTGCTAAAAGTGAAGCTCAGAGAAATAAAATGATTCAAGGTAGAGAGAGACCAATAATGGCAAAGCTAGGATTTGAGCCTTTGTTTTTTTTTACTTTGAATGCACTGCTTTTGACACTGTTCCACACTGCTCTAGATTTGGATATTGGAACTGGCTGTTGTTTGGGGATGGTCATCAACTCGGGTCCTTCTTACTCATTTAAACTTAATGCCTGCAGAGAGTTGTTATTGATTATATTGTGAGAGTATTTGGTTACAGGTATAATCTTATGATATAAAGTTTAAAGTTTTAATAAAACTCCAATAACACTCATTGCTGGCAGTTTGATAGTGACATGGTCACTTATGAATTGCTAGTGGGAATATAAATTGGTAAAACTTTTCTGGAAAGAACTTTGGCAGTATTTATCACAAGCCTTAAAAGAATAAGTCATGCATGCCTTTTGAGCTTTTAATTCCATTTCTAGGGATCTTTGTTAAAGAAATAATCAAGAGATGTAGAAAAATATTCATGTTCAAAGATATTCACTGCAGCAGTACTTATAATAGCAAAACAACTTTAGGATTCAACAAAGAGGTTAGAAAAATTATGGAAAAACCATAGAATGGAAATATTGTTCAGTCATTTTGGATGTTTTAGAAGAATTTTAGTGATATAGTAATATGCTCATTATATAATAGAAAGTGAAAAAGGATATAAGACTATATGAAGTATGATCCCAATTATGTCAAACATATGCAAAGAAAAAAAAGAACTAAGTGGTGAGATTATGTCTGTTTTTCTCTGTTTTCCAAAATATTCTCTGAGGCAGCATAAATTATTTTTTAATTAAAAAAACATTTTAGTTTAAACTTAGTATTAAGAAATATGAGTATAGCCAGTGAACATCGTTTCGACCAAAAAATTTTGCACTAATGTAGGTGATCTGAAGATATAAATGGATCGTATTTTCAAGTTAGTTTTCACCTCGGTTGTTTTACGCTTAAACTATGGTTTCATGTATCTTGACATAAGTGATGTTGAGGTTCCCAGTCTAGCATTCCTCTCCTCCCAGAAAATCCTATTTAAGATGATATCATGGAAGAAGAGTCTTATTCCTGTTGATGGTACCAGTGTCCCAGTACTACCATCACCTCTTCACTGGCCAGTGGGACAGAGAGTAGCGCTGTGACAGCAATGTCTTTAAGAGAGAATACACTCCTCCTATTTCTGTGAGGCCGGACGTTGATATATAGAGGTTTTTTGGAGTTAAATGCTTACATACTGAGAAGTGCTTTTTTGGTATAGAAAATTATAAGTGTCAATTTCTATCTCACTTTTTTTTTTGGGTAAGAAAAAATTAAAGATCAAAGTTTGGATTTTAACTTTTCTGGTAACAGTATTCAAAAAAGTATAAAAATTAAAATGTCGTGATGAAGTGGTACCTTTTACTCTTTTCTAATTGTCATATACTTCATAATTGAAATTGCAGTAGTTTCAGCATGTATAGTTAAGCATGGTGGCCAGTTAGGTATTTTTTTAATGTGCATGGTGATTCTCCTATATACAATATAAAAAAGCATGTAAAAATTTTAATGAAGTATTCGAGCATATTTAAATTAGGAAAATACGAGGCAAGATGTTTCTTTTTGTAAACTGCTTCTGTCCAAAGCATTCTGTATATTATCAGAATGAAAAATGACAGCACTTTGTCATCTGCTCAAATTGATATTGCACTCTTTTCAATGACAGCTGAAAAGGCCCACAGGTGCCATATAAAGAGGTGACCATGTTGTCATATTTCATTTCGGCATCCCTCTGCAAAGCCATAATTACCTAATTAGGTTGTTAATTAGGAGATTAGCATTTCACTATATTGATAGAATGCTCTTTACCGGTGTGGGGCTAGATACAGATTTGTCTGCCCTAATTTATAATCTCTGCCTTTTTTGTACTCATTTATTTGCTTAAGATCCTGATGTGGGGCAATTCAGTTTACCTGAGAAACAGTTTGTTTACAAGCTAATGAAGCTTTGATCACTAGATTAAAGTGCTGAGTTAAAATATGAACAGAATTAAAAGGGTGGTCACATCCCCAAAATGATAATAAAAATGAGTTGGTGTAACTTGTGTTCTTGTTAGCGTGGGCAACAAACACATGATAAGAATTAAAATTGTTGGTATAAAATCCAAAATACAAAAACTAAGTCTGAAATGTGATAGAGATTTATATATCCTAAACTAGGTGAAGGAAATTACTTAGTTATCTTTAATAACAAATCTCTATCATTTCTACTTGAGATTTATAAAATACGTTAAGTATTTTGAACGTATTTCAGAAACTGAAGCTTGGTTAATGACTTCAGAACAAATACATTCAGTCTTCAGTTTGGACTTCCATAGATAGTCATCACGTGTCAGGGTTTATTTCATTTGTACCTTCTGTCCATTAGTCTGTGCTTGGAACATTGTCTTCCCACAGTCTTTGCAGTCCTGAGTGCTTATGGAATTTGAAGTATTTCACAGCAACCTTGGTTTGGTGAGCTATTTGTACTAAGCGGTATTTCTATCAAGTGTATCTAACATTCTTTTTTTGTGGGGGGAGAGGCTGGAAAAAAATGATTTCCATCTATTTTCACTCCAGTGCATTGATTTGACTATAATGTTTGTAATTTGCATTGTATGTACCTTTTCTGCTTTTTCTAGTTAGGGAACTTAACAGTTTTAGAACAATGTTAGGAGCACCATTCCCACAGGTAGCAGTTTAGCTCCTTTTGATTATATCTGGTCTTAGCTGTTAAAGTTGTAGAAGGTACGTGTGTGCTTAAGGGCTTTCCCCCTACGGCTGTTAGGAAGAATTGTGTTTATTACTGTTTCTGATATCTGTAATTTTCTTTAAAATTTTTAAACATTTTAAAATATTTTTATATGAAGAAAATATTATATGCAAAATCTTCCATTCAGTCTTTTATTTAAAGCTTTTTTCTTTTTTTTTTTTGTGAGGAAGATCAGCCCTGAGCTAATATCTGACACCAGTCCTCCTCTTTTTTCTGAGGAAGACTGGCTCTGAGCTAACATTCGTGCCCATCTTCCTCTACTTTATCTGGGACGCCACCACAGCATGGCTCCACAGGCAGTGCGTTGGTGCGTGCCCGGGATTCGAACTGGGGAACCCCAGGCCGCCGCAGTGGAGCACACGCACTTAACCGCTTGTGCCACGGGGATGGCCCCTAAAGCTTTTTTCTTAATTGTGATCATTCATTTATTCAGTCACTATTTGTTGAACATATATTAGGCACTAGGCGTATGTCTGGAAATTGAGCAATGAAAACTACAGACACTGACCCTACTCTCGTGGGGCTTGCAGTCTAGTAATGGAAAGTACAGCCTAGTTTGAGAAATACAACCTAGCTTGAGAAGTGTTATAGTAGTGAGAGTAAAGGTGGGAATGGAGGAGTACCTACGCTGGACCTGATGAGGTCAAACCCTCCTGGTGCAGGTGATGTCTAAATTGGGATCCAAAGGGTGAAGGAGAAAGTCATGTCTAAGCTAGGTGGAAGGATGGAGAAACTGTTCTAGACGGGAGGAGTATATGTTCAAAGGCTTGAAGAATACTGAAAGTCGAGTATGGCTGGAGTAGAAAGAAGTAAATGGAGGGTGGGTCTGCAGAGGTGTAGGCAAGGTTCGGTTATATTAAAGAGCTTGGGAAGACATTGGAAGATTTTAAGACAAGTTAAGAAACAATTGCTATAGCCTATGTGAGAGGTGGTGGCTTGATTAAGTCATGGAGATACAGAGAAGTGAGTGAAATCTAGAGAGAGAAGAGGATGCATAGGATTGGTAATTAAATGGCTGTAGTCTTCATGGAAAGAAAGGAGTCAGGGATTCTATTGGACATTTTGTTTGTTTTCTGATTTTAAGCATGAGCATCTGTGTTTGAGTCCCTCATAGAGAAGAGGTCTGTAAATGTTATTTTCCATTGTGACTCAAAAATGTACAGTACTAGTAACTAGTTTTCCTTCAGGTGAGTTGGGAAGAATACTAATATTCGAGTGTCACTTTTGGGCCCTACATTGTGACAGCAGCTTTGTGAGGTATGAGATGCAGAGAGATCCGGAGAAATTGTCTTTCCCAATTTTCTCAGCTACTGGGTAGTGGAATTGGGAGCACACCCAAGTTCTCCAAAGCCTTTGTGTTTTCTGTCATGCCGTGTTGCCTTTCTTGTTTTATTACCTTCAGTTTCTTTATTCCAAAGTGAAGAGGTCTCCCCAAAGACCGGTAGCTCAGGAGGTTGCTGACAGAGGCATTGTGTTAAGGCCCAGCTGTGGTGTGGGTTAAAGCATTGTCTGGCGCTTTGGCAGGAGAAGATGCTCCACCCGTGAGTGTTTGCTTCAGCTAAGTCAGAAGTTCTCTTGGGATTTCTGGCGCTGAGGATTTAATCTCCCTCAACTAGAAATGTGGATTAGCTACCTCCACAGGGTTAGGATCAGTAACGTGTATGAAAGTTCTCCTCCTTTCCCCAGGGGAAAAGACTTGGAAACTCCCATTTTTGCATGAGTAATTTGACATCTCTTTGATATAATCAACTTCTATTGCAAATTGTTTAAAAATTTTTATGGTTACTGTTGCCAATACTGTTCAGTTAAGTGATTTGTTGGTATCCGTGTTGGATATCCTTGTTGTAATCACCTGAACTGGAAGAAATCTGGATATGGCATGGATTCTAGCCTTCCTATGTTTCTACCTACCCCTTTTAAATTGAGATACATAATTCCTATACCATAAATTCACCCTTTTCTGAAGTGTACGATTTAATGGTTTTTAGTATATTCACAAAGTTGTGTAACCATCATCACTATCTAATTCTAAAACATTTTTATCACCCAAAAAGAAACCCCATACCCATTAGCAGTCAGACCTCATTTCTCCCTCCCCCAGCCCCTGGCAACCGTTTATCTACTTTTCTGTCTCTATGGATTTGCCTATTGTGAGCCTTTCATATAAATGGAATCACACAAATGTGGCCTTTTGTGACTGGCTTCTTTCACTTAACATAATGTTTTCAAGGTTCATCCATGTTGTAGCATGGATCAGTATTTCATTTCTTTTTATTGCCAAATATTCCGTTGTATGGAAATACCACTTTTTGCTTATCCATTCATCAGTTGTTGGAGATTTGGGGTGTTTCCACTCTTTGGCTATTGTGAATAATACTGCTGTGAACACTCCTGTACAAGTTTTTGTGTGAACATATGTTTTCAATTCTGTTGGTATATACCTTGAAGTGGATTGCTAGGTCATCCTGTTTAACATTTTGAGGAATTGCTAAACTGTTTTCAAAAGTGGCTGCACCATTTTGCATTCCCACCAGCAGTGTATAAGGTCTGCCCCCTTTCTGCTTCTGCTGTCTTCAGGCTCTCTGTTGGTCTGGTCTGGGCTAGAAGCAACCCTAGGCTTCTGGGAGTTCCATGAGCCCTTTGTCTTGATAAATGGGAAATTTTCCATTTTTCTCCGTTCAACCAGGTTCATTCTACAAGCATATATGTACCAGGCCTTATATCGGGCATTAGTGACAGGAAGCAAAATAAGGCTTCTAATCCTTTCCTCTCAAGGACTTCACAATCCAGTAGTTGGAACTTCTTACTAGGAAAGAGGGGGAGAGGGAAAAGCCAGTGAAGAAAGGAACTGCTTAGAAAGTTATGAATTTCCACAGCATGGATCCTAACTTTAGGATCTAGGCAAAGGTTCACTTGCTTTTCACAGCTTCTGGAGTTTCTTTTTCTCAGCCTATCCTCTATTGCTATTCCTTGGGGTTTGTCTCTAGGTTACTGCTCTTCTCTTCTTATGTATTCTCCCTGGGTAAGCTCATTCACATCCATGGCTTCATCTGTCGTTTATATGTTGATGTCTTCCAGATTTGCTCAGACCTTTCTCCTGGGCTGTCAGGTTTGCATCATGGTAGATCTCTATTTGGGTAATCCACAGACATCTCAAGCTCGTTGTGTCTGAAACATAATTTCTCGTTTCCCCTCTACCTGTTAAGCTGTTTCTACTTTTGAGTTCACAGTTTTCGTTTGTTAGTGTCATAAACTGTCCCCTTCTCCTTAACCCTCCACATTTACTCAGTTGCCGAGTTCTTGGTACTCAGGTACCAAGTTACCAATTTTATCTCCTAAATATTTCTTAACTATTTCTTAAATTCATAGATGTTTCTTTCACTGCCCTTCTTCAGATTTCATCATCTCTTCCCTGAGCTGTAGTCCCAGCTTCATAACTAATCTTGTGTCTTGTCCATCAGATTAATCTTCTGTGCAACTGCCAGAGCAGTGTCTCTGAAATGCTAATCTAATCAGCAACTTTGAACTCTGTGTAGTTTTAGTTACTAAGTACATGTTCTGCTGTTTCTTGGTTAAGTGCCTTGTCTCATGCTGTCTCTTCTGCTTGGAAGAGACGAGTTTGTTTCTTGACCCTTCTTCCAACCATCCAACTTCTCATCTTTGAATTTTGATCTTAGACCAGGGAATAATAGCAACAATAATAATAGTAAACATTTGTATAGTGCTTTACTGTGGGCCAGGCGCTGTTACATGCACATAGCATATGAATTCATTCAGTCCTCACAACAGTCCTATGATGTAGGCACCAAAATTATTCCCATTTACATATGAGGAAACGGAGGCACAGAAGTTGTTGCTTTCTCTAGGTCCCACAGTGAGTGAGTGGCTGAGTCCAGACGTGAACCCAAACCCAGGCAGTCTGATGCTTGATTTCTTGCTCTTAGTCTCTCCTCTGTACCCTTTCCGGAAGTTTGAATTCCTTCCACTTTCCCCACTTCAAAGGTTAGTTATCCTCTCCCTGCTTCTGTAATAACCCATGCGTGCCTGATGTCAGTCTGCAGTCCATAGGACACATCTGGAACAAATTTTAAGTATTTTTGATCAAGGAGTCAGCATTATAGATTATTTAGTTGCCAGCTCCCTCCCCCCACCCGCCCCCCGCCCTCACCTTCCGGCACCGGTACCGTTCTTAGGGTGACTAAGTTGAAAGTGATCACTACCATTATCTTGATCTGAGTCATCTCTGTGAAACCTTGTCTGAGTATCCAGTTTCATTTAGATATTTTTCCTCTGTGTTTCCATAGTATTTTGTTATGGAATCCTCTAGCATTGCTCTCATTCTTTATTGTGACCATTTACATACTTGTCTTTTCTCCCTTGCTTGACTGTAAGCCTCTTGAAGATAGGGACTATGACTTATGACCTTATACCTAACTTCCAGCATGTAGTAGGTATTCATGCTTGTCGAATGAATAGGTAAGTCTGTTTATACCCATATCTAGATTAGTGAGAGGAAGAGGATTAAGAAAAGTGTGGTGAAATGGACTGAAACTGGAAATTTGAGGCAGCATGTTGTAATTGTTTGGAGCAGGGATTCTGGAGCCAGCCTGCCTACGTTTTATCCTGGCTCTGCCTCTTGCTAGTTATGTGGCCTTGGGTAAGTCTGTGCCTCAGTTTAATGATTTGTAAAACACGAATAATAATAGAATCTGGGCCGGCCTGGTGGCATAGTGTTTAAGTTCGTGCACTCCGCTTCGGTGGCCCAGGGCTCACAGGTTCAGATCCTGGGCGCGGACCTACACACCACTCATCAAGCCATGCTGAGGTGGCATCCCACATACAAAAACATAGAGAAAGATTGGCACAGATGTTAGCTCAGGGCCAATCTTCCTCACCAAAAAAACCCAAATAATAATAATAATAGAATCTACCTCATAGTTTTGTACCTCTGTCCTTAGAGTCTGAACCATGGCACAGTGATATAAGTAAAACATACAATGGGATCCTTCTGGCCCGTAAGGGAAAATGGTATGAAGCAAAAACACTAAAGTTTTTAGTTGGACTCTAGGGTAAACTCCAGTCATAGCCTCCTCCTCCTCACATGAGATTGGAATAGATTTGAGAGCTAAAAAGGCCCTTCTTCCAGTTCAACCTCCCCATTTAAAAGATTCAAAAAATGGACTGATGTGTAAAACAGGTTTAAAGAGATTTAAGGAAGTGACTTGTCCAAGGCCATGTCATTAGGTCCCTGGTAATTAGGGAATTGGAATTCAGGATTCCTGAGTGGTGCTTGCAGTAAACTGTGTTGCTTCCCTTAATTGATGATGTGCTTAACCTGAGAGCCACGTAAGTGGAAACATAACTCTATTGAATTCTTCTACTTGTTTAAGCAAACTTCAGACATCAAGGAGACAATCAAAGGAAAGTAAATCGTAGACTGTAGTGGGAGACCTAGTTGCTGAACCAACAGCATGGATAAGGGGCCCCTTTTGAGAAATTCATAGCACAACACTTTGGGAACAAGAAAGATTCCTTTGTTTATCTATTCATTCTGTACTGAGCTCTTGTTGGATGCCAGCCACATTCTACTAGAAACTGGCAGCACAATGATGATAAGACAGTCAGTGTCCTTCAGGAGCGTAGAGTTTAGAAGAGAAAACCAACATTTAAGCAGATTATTATTTAAAAAAACAGTGTGATGAGTTCATTCATTCATTCATTCAATCCTTAACATAGCAGCCAGAGAGATCCTTTTAAAATATGAGTTAGAGCATATCACTGCTCTGCTCACAATCCTCTGGTGGTTCTCCATTTTACGTGGAGTAAAAGCGGAGTCCTTAGAATGGCCTGCAAGGCTCTACACGATTTGCCCCGCTCTTCCAGACTTTATCCTCTACTGCTTGCTGCCTTGCTCGACTCCTTGCTCCTTCTCAAACAATGCCAGGCATGTTCGCCCTGCTTGGTGATGTACTTCACTCAGAAGTCCACATGGCTTGTTCTCTCACCTCTTTCAAGTGTTAACTCAAACGTCACCTTCTCAGTGAGGCATTCCTTGAATACTTTATGTACAGTCGCAACCCTGGCTCCACCACCTAGCATGCCCCATTTCTGTTCCCTGCACTGTTTTTCTCCATAGCCCTTCTAACTTACTGTAAAATTTACTTCTCTGGGGGGCCGGCCCCATGGCTTAGCGGCTAAGTGCGCACGCTCCGCTGCTGGCAGCCCGGGTTTGGATCCCAGGCGTGCACTGATGCACTGCTTCTCCGGCCATGCTGAGGCGGCGTCCCACGTACAGCAACTAGAAGGATGTGCAACTATGACACGCAACTATCTACTGAGGCTTTTGGGAAAAAAAAGGAGGAGGATTGGCAATAGATGTTAGCTCAGGGCCAGTCTTCCTCAGCAAAAAGAGGAAGGTTGGCATGGATGTTAGCTCAGGGCTGATCTTCCTCACAAAACACAAAAGAATATACAAAAACAAAAACAAAACAAACAAACAAAAATTTACTTCTCTGTTTTGTTTGTCTCCTCCATTAGAATGTGAACTTCATGCACACACGACTTTCTGTCTGCTTTGTTCTCTGCTGTACGCTCTTCATCTAGAACAGTTCCTGGCACATACTAGGCATTCAATAAATATTTATTGAATGAATAAATTCAACAAACACATAGCATCCCCTACTAACAGGCAATGTACTGGATTAATTATTTGGTAGAACTAGTGACAAAGTGCAGTGCGATGGGACCACAAAGAAGGGAGCAGCTAACCTAGTCTATGAGATTCACTAGGCAGGTTTCTTGGAAGAATTGACCATTGAGCTGGATTTTGAAGAATGAGTAAGAGGTAGCCAGAGATGAAGAAGCGTGGAGAGGCTTCAGATCAAGGGATAAGTTGGAGGGAATGCAACTTGTCTTTACTGTAGTAATTTGGGCTTTGGTTCTCCTTGAGATAGGTTAAAATTTCAGTAAACTGATAACTAGGTGTTGAACTTTGTTTAGTACCTTAGAAGGTTTGAGCATAGATTTTAGCAGCAAAGTTGTATAGTTTAGTCTCGGTATAAATAAAACTGTTCCAAGGGGGTTGGAAGTTACCACAAATGTAGTGACTTTACACAACACATCACTACAGGGTTTCTCAACCTCAGCATATTGATATTGACATGTTAGGGGGTATCATTCTTTGTTGTGGGTGCTGTCCTGTGCATTGCAGGATGTTTAGCAGCATCCCTGGCATCTACCCACTAGATGCTAATAGCACCCACCCCCAGTGTGACAACCAGAAATGTCTCCAGACGTTGCCAGATGTCCCCTGGGGAGCAGAATTGCCTTCCAGTTGAGAACCAGTGCATTACTTTTGGTGGGGTCTAGGGATTACTGTCTTCAGCAGCTTTACAAATGATTAGGGGAGAGAGAGATTTATACCTTAATAGAGGAACTGCATTTCTGAATCTAGAATTGGATCAAAAATTTGAAATTGTCAGTTCCTTAAACATGGTATGCATATATAACTAACTGTATTAAAGGTAGAAGTAAAGTTCTTTTAAAACAACTTTGGACCCTGGAGATTGGAGAACGGTTCACAGAGTATGAGATACTTTAGTTGGACTTAGAAGAAGGTTTGTATTGGAGGAGAAGGGCACATCTCAGACAAAGGGAATATCATTACCAAAGGCTGGACCGTGTTCAGAGTAGTCTTAGGAGCTTCATGCTGGGGAGAAGAGGTGGGTGAGTGAAACTGGGCTGTAGAGAGCCTTAAATGTTGTATGTGAAGAGGAAGGGGTTTAGGCTGTTTTTCTGCACTATATATTTTCATTTCTATTGCTGCATAACAAATTTCCACAAACTTAGTGGCTTAAAATAACACAAATTTATTATCTCTCAGTGGGTCAGGAGTCATGGCTTCAGCTGCGTTTTTCTGCTGAGGGTCTCAAAGGGATGAAATTAAGGTGTCAACTGGCTCTGGCCTCATCTGGAGGCTAGACTAGGGAAAGATCTCTTTCCGAGCTCCCTCAGGTTGTTGGTGGAATTCCTTTCCTTGTGGCTGGATGATTGAGGTTCACATTTTTTTTGCTACCTGTTGGCTGGGACCACTCTCAGCTTCTAGAGGCTGCTCTCAGGTCCTTGCCATGTGTAGTTTCATAACATGGCTGTTTGCTTCTTCAAGGCTGGCAGGAAAATCTCTCTGGCTTAGAATCTCTCTCTTCTGTTGCTTGGGATGGAATCTTACGTAATGGAGAGTAATCAAGAGAGTGACTGTCCCATCACCTTTGCTGTACCTTGTTGTCCAAAACCAAGTCAGGTTACACTCAAGGGGAGAGCATAACAAAGGCGTGGATACCAAGAGACAGGGATTTCTAGAGCCATCTTAGAATTCGACTACAGTGTACACTTTCAGCTCCATGAAGGCAGTGGCCAAGTCTTTTTAAATTTTTTGCTCAGCACTGTTTCTGGTGCCTGGTACATGGTAAGTGCTTTGTAAATATTTGTTGAATGAAATCAGTGAATGAGTATTTGGTAGGCAGTTGAGTGCTCCTATGGTGGTAATTGCACATTGAGAAGCAGTCTAGTTTCTTTGGCATTATTCATTTCTTCACTTTAGGTGAAACTATAAACATTTTTACCTGAAATCTTAAAGTAAAGCCTAAAATTATCATAAGTGTCAATCACATCTATTATGTCAGAGAGAACACCCATTGGAAAAATAATTTAGGGCTACATTGCACTAAACTAGCAGAGTTCTTTTTTTTTTTTTTTTTTTTTGTGAGGAAGATCAATCAGCCCTGAGCTAACATCCATGCTAATCCTCCTCTTTTTGCTGAGGAAAACCGGCTCTGAGCTAACATCTATTGCCAATCCTCTTCCTTTTTTTCCCCAAAGCCCCAGTAGATAGTTGTATGTCATAGTTGCACATCCTTCTAGTTGCTGTATGTGGGATGCCACCTCAGCATGGCCGGACAAGCAGTGCGTCGGTGCACGCCCGGGATCTGAACCCGGGCCGCCAGTAGCGGAGCGTGCGCACTTAACCGCTAAGCTATGGGGCCGGCCCGAGCAGATTTCTTGTAATAGCCAGAAATGTTGGCAGGTTTAGAGTTTTGAGGGTGGTGAGTGATTAGGTTGTCTGAAGTTTCACCACTATTGCTAGCTAGTAAACGTTATTTCAAAACACTTTGAAAATACTGCTTGTTTTATAACAGCTGCATAATAATAGAGATTTTAGTCTAATTTGTGCTTAGAACTTTCTATGTAGTTTGGTGTTATCAGTAATTACAGTTGTTCTTCATATTTGTCATAGAAACATCTACTGAGCAAAATTTACATCTTGAGTTATCCATTGATAAATTGCCATCTTATCTTCACAAAATCAGATATTTCTGACACCAAAGTCTATGTTTTTCCATTAGACCTTGCTATGAAACTGGGGTTATGAGAATTCCAGTAGGTACCAGGGGGTACTAGAAGTCACAAAGTAAGCATAGCATATCTTCCTGGAGTATCAATTTTAACGATATGTTCAAGGGTAAAACTTTCTTTTTTTTGGTGAGGAAGATTGGCCCTGAGCTAACGTCTGTGCCAATCTTCCTCTTTTTGCTTGAGGAAGTTTGGCCCTGAGCTAACATCTATGGCATTCCTCCTCTATTTTGTATGTGGGATGCCACCACAGCGTGGCTTGATGAGAGGTGTAGGTCCACCCTTGGGATCCAAGCCCACGGACCGGGGCCCCCGAAACGAAGCGCGTGAACTTAACCACTATGCTACCGGCTGGCCCCTAAAACATTGTTTTGTATTAGAACAAATACAGGTGCAGTGTATCATAGGACAGGATACAAAATATGAATGAATTCAAAAAATGAATTTTTTATAGCATGTTACTTGGCTGGCTCCCCCTAGGTTCTCTCATACCTTGATTTATGGTCACTCTCCTCTGCTCTCAGGTGCGTCCGTGGACAAGGTTTGAGAGGCACTGTACTGTACCAGGCTCCCTTTAATTGGATCGTGGCAGATGGTAAGATTCAGAGACATTTCAGATGGAGGTTCTTTTTCTTTCACAAGGAAAGATGAATTAAGGGTCAGGGTCCTTTTGTCCAAAGGAGCCATTTGGTAGAAGAGGGGACCTGGTCTCCTGGTAGATTGGTGGGGGGTCTGGCTGGTCCCAGATGGCCCTCAGTCACTCATCAGGGGGCCTCAGCCAGATAGCTGGAATGACAGACAGCTGAGCCTCTCTGTGTGGTCTTTCATCCCGAACTTCTTCCCATGCTTCAAATGTGTTCTAAAAAAGGCAACAGCAGAAGCTGCAAGGTCTCCACAGGCCGTGGTTCAGAAGTCGCATGTTACTTCCACTATATTCTGTTGGTCAAAGCAAATCACAATGTGAGCCCAGACTCAAGGGATGGGCAAATAGACTCCACCTCTTGATGAAAGAGCTGCAAGACTGTGACCTTTTAAAGATTCCTTTAAGGCCTTAATTTTTTTTTTTAATCCATAAAATAGGGATAATATTAATACCTACCTCTTGGGGTGGGTAAGAGTGAAGTATGTTATTACCTGAAAAGTACAGCTGATGGTAAGAGCTCAGTAGATGTCATCTATTTCTGTCCTCCTTGTGTTTCTGCCTAATGAAAGCCTAGCCATCCTTAAATGCACCCTTCTTCCTTCCTGAAGCCTTGTGTAACTTTCTTGTCTCTTGGAAAATGTATTGTCCTAGTGTCTCATTTGGTGGCTAGTATGTATTGCCTTCTGTTACTGTTATGTGTGTACCCTACATAGCACATCTGCTGAAGTTTGTAAGCCTCTGGAGGGTACAGGCCAGTGTTCATGTCATTTTTTGTAGCATTCCTAGTGCCTAGCTCTCAGTGATGTTTAGTGAATGAATCCCATATTATTCAAGAGAAGATACAAGCATTTCTTTTCTGTTGTTGTAGTAATTTAGTCTAGTAAATACTTTCAGTCAAAGTAGAGAAATAAAAATGTGAAAAGAAAGATTAAACTCTCCAAATATAGGATCTCACTATTTACTGTTTAATGAAATTAGGCATATTCACATTGAGAAGATTTTAATTCCCTGAAAAAAAAAAAATCAGTTTTTGCCAGTCTAAAAAGTAAATGAAGATTTAGTTTAGAGTTAAATTGGATTGTTAGAAAAAGAGATTTAAAAGAAAGTGTGTTTTATTTTAATGGTCAATTCACTTATTTTCAAATTCCAGGAGGTGTGAATTCTGAACTTTAACCAGGTCAAAAAATGTTGAGGTCTTAGTAAAAAACAAGGTCTGTTGGTTTTTATAAATGGAAGACTTTGTGTGTAATAAAAATGCTTTTGTTTTTCTAACTTATGATCATTCCTTCTTGTGCAAAATAAATGTGAGTGCTTCTGTAACACTCTTGAGTAATCCTGTATAGGAATCAGATGTAGCTTGTGTAATGCCAATAGCAAGAAGTCGGGGTACAGTGTGGAAAGGTAAAAAAAAAATCTCGCATCTGCTGTTACATGTTGTTAACTCCCTCAGCAGACGTTAAATCATTTCAAGTACAATAATAGTGTGGGAGGTAAATTAACTAACCATTAACAATCTTATAAATACACAATTAACATGCCAACGTTTATATGACACATTGATGGGGCAGCAGTAATTTTTGATTGGGAGTTTGCAGACCTTTGAGGAGCCTCAGGCTGTTGCTTATTCAGACAAGTTTTCACAGATTGCAAGTGAGGGGGCTCGAAGTCTGTCTGGCAGAGGGAAGTGAGTGTATAGAGTGTTTTGAAAGTCCAGGAAGGGGAATTGCCTTTTAACCCTTGGCTAGGCTTGAGCATTTTAAGTCATGTTGCTGCCTATCTGGGGTCCTTAGGGAGTGAAGAAATGTACGGAGGGCTTATTTGCTTTTGGTGGGGTTATGTAAAGAAACACAGAAAATTCCAGGTGTGGACTTTGTAGCTGAAGTTGCATGAATCTCTAGGGATTCTTAGATATTTAGGTACTTAGACCTAACTGGGAATTTAAAGTAAACCCTTCCTCTGTGGTTTCAAGTCCACAAGTAGACCATCTTGGAAGTTCCTTTCACGTGTAAAATTTTGTGACTTTTGTTTTTTGAACAATCATTACGTACACTGCTTATTTCTTGCTATTGTACAAATCACTGTTGCACTGCTGGAGGGGAGGCTGAGGGTCTAGTCTGCTGCATAACATGTTCACTGCCTTACATCTTTTCACAAAGACCCATGGGAGAAATTTCTCTCAGGCCCCAGAACCCAAAGAGCTCAACAACAGGATTTTTAAAAATCATGTTTAGGGCTGGCCCCGTGGCTTAGCGGTTGAGTGCACGCGCTCCGCTACTGGCGGCCCGGGTTTGGATCCCGGGTGCGCACCGACGCACCGCTTGTCTGGCCATGCTGAGGCAGCGTGCCACATACAGCAACTAGAAGGATGTGCAACTATGACATACAACTATCTACTGGGGCTTTGGGGAAAAAAAAGGAGGAGGATTGGCAATAGATGTTAGCTCAGGGCCAGTCTTCCTCAGCAAAAAGAGGAGGATTGGCATGGATCTTAGCTCAGGGCTGATCTTCCTCACAAAAAAAAAAATAAACATGATTTTTATTTTTTTTTTAATTTATTTATTATTATATCATAATTCTTTGTTCCTCTTTGATTTGAGAGGCTGTACAGTGGTTAAGATCCCAAGCTCTTGGATTTGATTCTTGGTTCTATTACTTGTTAGGTATCTGGCTTTGGGCAGGTTTCTTAAACTTTTTGTGCCTCAGTTTTTTCGTCTGTAAAATAGGGATTAACAATAGCTATCTGGGGCCGGCCCCGTGGCTTAGCGGTTAAGTGCGCGCGCTCCGCTGCTGGCAGCCTGGGTTCGGATCCTGGGCATGCACCGACGCACTGCTTCTCTGGCCATGCTGAGGCCGCGTCCCACATACAGCAACTAGAAGGATGTGTAACTACAACATACAACTATCTACTGGGGCTTTGAGGGGGAAAAAAAAATAGTAGCTATCTTTTGGGTTATTTTGAGAATTATATGAAGTAATCCATGTAAAAAGGAAAGAACAAGTCCAGCTTTTGTAATAAGTTAAAAGTAGCTATTATAATTACTTTTTGCTTCTGGAATTCTGCAGTCTACCTGTAGCAAATGCACAAAATCTTATGGCATGCACTGGCTTATGGATTCATCCTAAGTTACTTCCTCTTTGCTACTTTTCTCATCTACTTTTTTTGTGTGTGTGAGGAAGATCAACCCTGGGCTAACATCTGCCAATCCTCCTCTTTTTTTGCCGAGGAAGATTGGCCCTGGGCTAGCATCCATGCCCATCTTCCTCCACTTTATATGGGACACTGGCACAACATGGCCTGACAAGCAGTGCGTCGGTGCTCGCCCAGGATCCGAACCAGCGAACCTTGGGCCGCTGTAGTGGAGCGCGCGCACTTAACCGTTTGCACCACCAGGCTGGCCCCTCTCATCTACTTTTTTACTTTGTTGTACCTTATGTTTTTCTATAAGCCATTGCAAATAAAGTTTGGAGGGTGTATGTGTATAAAGTTATTATTAAAAATATTGTTGTATTGGGGCCGGCCCAGTGGCCCAAGTGGTTAAGTGCGTGCGCTCTGCTGTGGTGGCCCGGGGTTCGCCGGTTCGGATCCCGGGCATGCACCGATACACTGCTTGGCAAGCCATGCTGTGGTGGCATCCCATATAAAGTGGAGGAAGATGAGGCACGGATGTTAGCCCAGGGCCAGGCTTCCTCAGCAAAAAAAGAGGAGGATTGGCAGATGTTAGCACAGGGCTGATCTTCCTCACTAAAAAAAAAAAAAAAAAAAAATTCTTGTATTGCGACTTGATACCCATTAAAACCTACTAAAAATTTATTCCCCTGTTTAGGGCATGTTCCAGGTTACCACAGGCAGGTTATGTGGTCATTAATGAACACAGATTAATGAACACGAACATTACAAACACATTATGTAAAGTGGTAATAGCATCCACATTGCACCTGGAACCATACTTAGCACATAGTAGGAACCTAATGAATATTCGTTGAATGAATGAATGAATGAAGTATAAAAGGAGGTCCACTTAGTACATTAAAAATGGCAGTGTCATTTTGGGACATCTGATACTCTCCTCCCACTCTGTGTGGTTGTCCCTATTGCTTCCATTTTTAGTAAAAGAAATCTTTATGCTTTGAGGAAGCTGGAGTTTAAAAAAGTGGGAGAACTTGTGAAAGTAGGACATCATAGGGGAACAGACTTCCCGGAGCCTGGGATTATTGTTTATCCGGTAGCCTAAAGATATATAAAAAGGACCTACTATCTCAGAGAGTCGAGAATTGGTGACATCCAGGGAAGGCATTCGAGGCCCTAAGAAACAACATAGTAAAAGTGTAGAGCAGCACTTCTAAACCATGTTCTGTGAAACTCTGTGATACATGGATATGTTTTAGTGTTCCTAGAGGAAGAAATGTTTAGGGATCAAATAAGTTTGGGATTTGGGATATATTGCATTACCAGATTCCCCACTCTGGGCGATTCACAGTATTTAAAAGCTTTGAGAAGTGCTGTAATTAAACAGTAAGAAGAAAACCTATTTAATTGTGTTTAATCTGGCATTTCCTAGACATTTTTTAAAATTTAAATTTAAATTTTAAAAATTGTAAAAAATATGTAACATAAAATTTACAATTTTAACCATTTTTAAGTCTACAGTTCAGTGGCATTAAGTATATTCACATTGTTGTACAACCATTGCCACCATCCATCTCCAGAACTTTTCCATCTTCCCAAACTGAAACATACCCATTAAACACTTGCTCCCCATTTCCCCCTCCCCCCGCCCCTTGCAACTGCTGTTCTACTTTCTGTCTCTATGAATTTGACTACTCTAGGTACCTCATATAAGTGGAATCATAGAGTATTTTTCCTTTTGTTACTAGCTTATTTCATTTAGCATAATGTCCTCCGAGTTCATCCATGTTGTAGCATGTGTCAGAATGTCCTTCCTTTTTAAGGCTGAAGAACATTCCGTTGTCTGAATCTACCACATTTTGTTTATCCATTCTCTACCATGGATTTTTAATGACTGTGTAGTATTCCCTTGTGTGTATGTGTCGTGGCCTATGCACTGTTGATGGATGTTTAGGTTACTTTCAGATTTTCAGTATTACACACAGTCTTGAGATAAATATTTTTGCATCATTATCGCTTAAGAGTGAATCCTGGAAGTGGGGTTGTCCAAAGGGTATTCATGTTTTACGCTTTGATAGATATTACCAAATTACCCTTTAAAAAGTCCCAATTTTCATTCTCTCCTGTAGTACATGAGAGTGCCCATTTCTCTGAATACCTGCCAACATTAGATTTTAAAATCTTTGATCTTTGTGTAACCGATCAGAAAAAATAACTTGTTTTCATCTGTGTTCAGACTATCTTTGTCTTAGAAACGAAATCTACCTTCAAATGATAATTTACTGCTCTTAAAGTGATTTAAAACATTCTTTTGGTTCTGAAAAATAGTGTTGGAATAAATTGATAGTGTCCCAGGGTGACAGTTTTGAAGGGCACATTGAAGAGAAGCTCTTGTGTCGGTATTAATAAAAAAAAGGCAATCCTTTCTTTATAATCACACTTTCACATGACATGCTCATATATGACTTATCTCTACAGCAAAATTGTGTAGTCCTTGGAAGTCAGACAGCAACATTTATTGAATTCCTGCCATGTTTAAGATCCTTTCTTGCCAGAAGGGATGTGGTGTTATGGCTTCTGTCCTTGTGGAACTTACAGTCTAAGACTTCAAGTGCATGTCACAGGAGGTGGAAGTTACGTTTCCCAGGGCAGTCCTGTGGGAGTTCCCTATCAGAACAGGTATTGAGTAAATATTTGTTGAGTGAATCATCCAGATTCCTCATTGTATGAAGTCATAATGTACTAGTAGGGAAGATATCTGCTCATGTTGGGGTGTTTTGGGGCCTCTGTTCTGTAAAGATCAAGTTAGGGAGTTGGTGTGTGCCTTTAGAAGTGTTTGCCCGTAACTCTTTTCTTCATAAGAGGTGATGGAGCAGATCCGTTTTGCTGAAAAAGATTCTCTTGAGGGTATTTCAATATACTTTTGTTGCTTTGCCCTTTGACTTTTGGTGCCAAAACACCCATTAAATGTGTGGCTGTTCACTGAAGCCCTTGTTTTTGTAGGGGAGAACTATGCCATATGAAGTTGAAAGCACCTGCCCCTCTGCTGGCGCCTCGTTGCCTTACTTTTGTGGGGAAGACTCTTGTTGTATTGCCCCGAGGCCATTTGCAGCTCTGGCGATCTGTGATGCTATGATTCTGTTACAAAACAAATACTCTCATTTATAAGTGATTGTATGGTTGTATACATCTCTTTGTGGTTATATAAGAAGTTCCTATTTTTACCAGTGAAATTTAAATGCTCCCCTTTAATTCTGTAACTTTTTTTCTGATTAATACTCTTTTTTTTTTTTTTTTGTGAGGAAGATCAGCTCTGAGCTAACATCTGTGCTAATCCTCCTCTTTTTTGCTGAGGAAGACCGGCTCTGAGCTAACATCTATTGCCAGTCCTCCTCCTTTTTTTTTTTTCCCCTAAAGCCCCAGTAGATAGTTGTATGTCATAGTTGCACATCCTTCTAGTTGCTGTATGTGGGACGCGGCCTCAGCATGGCCAGAGAAGTGGTGCGTCGGTGCACGCCCGAGATCCGAACCCAGGCCACCAGTAGCAGAGTGCGAGCACTTAACCACTAAGCCACAGGGCCAGCTTCTGATTAATATTCTTAAAATGCTGAGCTGACATTAATGTTTCTGAGACTAAATGTCTTCGAAAATTGACTCTTAGAAGACTCCCATGATATTAGGAGATATACTAGGTCTGTATTAGGATGTAAACTTTTTGATTCAGGTATGCCTTACTCACCTTTGCATTTCCCATTAGCCTCAGTGTAAAATAAATACTCAGTGAATATATTTAAAGGAAGAAAATGAAGATTAATGTAATTCACTTGATTAGAGTTGCTTCTCAGTTGAACTTCCTCTTAATCTCAGTATCTTTATTTATTTTTTATTTTGTGAGGAAGACTAGCCCTAAGCTAACATCAGTTTCCAATCCTCCTTTTTTTTTGTTGAGGAAGACTGGCCCTGGGCCAACATCCGTGCCCATCTTCCTCTGCTCTACATGGGATGCCGCCACAGCATGGCTTGACAAGTGGTGCATATGTCCGTGCCCGGGATCTGAACCTGTGAACCCCGGGCCGCAGAAGCAGGGTGTGGGAACTTAACCACTAGGCCACTGGGCCGGCCGCTCAGTATCTTTATTTTAAGCCCGCCAAGTGATGTCAATAGAATGATATGTTACCAGACAAAAATTTTTAAAACCTTAGTTAGCTATAATGATTTATTACCTAGATTTCCCCCTATGTTCCTTTTCTAGGAGAAACAAATGACAAGAAAATCTGGTATTATAGGTCTTTCTAAAATGCGTATCCTCTAGGACTGTTCCTAGGAACCTATTCAATCCAGCTTTCACATTCTTTGCACTTCATAATGATTTTAGAAGAGCAGGGAGGTGACCCAGATGACCTGCAAGTCCTCTGTCACAAAGGAAGCACACACTTATTTACCTGCTGTGAGCTTACTCAAGAAGGATGAATAGTTGATATATTATAGGATTACTTTAAACAAGAGTTGTAAGCTGAAGTTGGTAATGATATTTTTACCATCATCATCATCATTATTAATAACAGCTAATATTTAATTATGTGTGAGGTACTCTTTTGAGCACTTTACTCGCGTTATCTCCTATATATCCTCTCATCCCTGGAACTCCCATTTTATAAATGAAGGAAGAAAATAGGCTTAAAGAGGTCGGGGTTATTTTGACCAAGATCACATAGCTAGCAAGTGATAGGGCCAGGATTTGAACCCAGTTCTGCCTATAGGGCCTTAGGTTCCTAACCACGGTTCTGTAATATTTTCTTTATTGAGTATTCCCATTTAACTGAGGAAGTACCAGCTTGTTCCCAGAATAAACATCATTACAGTCTTAACAGGATTCAGGAAGCAGTTCTTATAATTAGGTTTCTAAAATAAGAAATTAATCTGGTAGCAGAAATTTGATTAATAGGTTTTATTTTAAAAGCACAATACTATCTTAAATCAGAAGAAAGGAAAATGTATTTATTGAACAAAATTACTTTGGTGGTACATTTTTGTAAAATTCCTAGTAACTCAGAAAGCATTGTCTGTGCCCTTTTACACGCTTGACAACCATATGACAGGAGAAGGGAATGTAAACTGAAGAAATACAGTTTCATACTTCAGCACATCATTTGAGGAAAATACAACTTGTTCCCCCATCACATTATAAAGTAATGAGAAGACTGCATGGGAATGAAGGGAGAAAGAAAGAAAAATTTATTGTTTTAACGGTAGTTAATGTGCTTTGAGGCCTGACTAAGGAGTTACTATTATTTGTTTTGCAAGAGAGCAAGCCATCCTCTCTGATACCATGGAGATCTCATTGACTAGAGCCGTAGCCCCTTGTGCTTATAAGGATTTCCTTTCACCTTAGACTTAATCCTTTTAAGCTCCTAGGTAGAGGGATAACTGTTGATTTTCAAGGTAGCATTTTACCACATTGAATTTGTTTGAAAAATGATTCAGTCATTTTCTGCCTTGCTCTTAAATATTGCTGTGTACATCATATTTCCAGGTAGGTGAGCCCGTGAAACAATATGAAGAGGAGAAAATAGCCTTTTAAGGAAATTGGCCCACAGAAAGGATGGCCTTCTTGGACAATCCAACTATCATTCTAGCTCATATTCGACAGTCACATGTGACCAGTGATGACACAGGAATGTGTGAGATGGTTCTCATTGATCATGATGTTGACCTAGAGAAGATTCATCCTCCTTCAATGCCTGGAGACAGTGGGTCAGAAATTCAGGGAAGCAATGGTGAGACTCAGGGCTATGTATATGCCCAGTCAGTCGATATTACCTCAAGTTGGGACTTTGGTATTAGAAGACGCTCAAATACAGGTAAACATTGCATTTTAGTCATGTCTTCTGAGTTTTAAATCAGTAAACAATCTTATAGATTAATGTATAATGTTGGAATAGGTTTAATGGGGAAAGTTTCTGTATATTAACAGAAATATGCATGTATTACACTAAGAGTGAGCTAAGCAACATCTTCATCTCTGTGACTATGAATGGAGAGAACCTCTGGAATGATGCTATTAGAAGGAAATAGACAGAAGAGGAGTCGGTGAAAAAGTTGGCTCTGAGAGGCGTGTTGGATGTTCTGTTTCTAAAAAGTCATCATGTAGAAAGGGAGGTGGACTTGTTTTGAGTGTCTTCACAGAGCAGCATTAGTCCCAGTAGGCAGACTACCTGGAGGCAGATTTCAGGTGGATGTAATAAAGAACCTTTAATACAGAGAGCTGACCAGCCAAAGAGTACTGCTGCCTGAGACAGTTCTTGCCCCTGGAGGAATTGAGGTGGGGGGAAGGGGGATTGAGAGCTTTGTGAGAGCTTGTGAGAGAGACAGCTGAATATTTATTAGGACTGCTTTTAATAGGAATTCCTACGTTGGGTGGGAGATTAGAAAAGGTGCCCCTGTTTTTGAGACATTACCTTTATTTTCTTAAGTTGATCTCTACCCTTTGATCTTTGCGGCTTGAAAATGCTCAAGTTTGGCCTGTGCATGTATATGTGTATGTATATATACATATATGTTTCTAGTCATTAGCTTTTAAAGGCTTATCATTGCCCATTTTCCAGCTTATAGTTTTTGGAACCCTTTGAAGGGGAATGTGATGAACCAAGGCCTTTACTTAGACAGATAAATTATTTAGAATATATAATATAGTTGTTCTAATATGACAAAGTATTCTAGGAGATAATTTTTTTTTAGATAATCAGAAAATATAATCTCCTAATCAGTAGCAGTAACCTGCTAACTACCAGGAAAAGTAATGGCCGGAGACGTAGTAGAACATTGAAAATATTTGCATGTTTATTTTCATAGTCCAAATGTAAAATGTACATACGGAGTACTGCAGGTAGAGCAGGATACAATTTACAGCGAAAGGCACGGTAAGGTTTTGGTTCAGAATTCAGCGTTCTGTGACATCTACAAAGAATAATTTGCTCTTATGATGAAAATAATTAATAGCATTTCCCAGTATCTAAAGGAACTTTTATCAAAATAGGATTTGAGTGAAGGTTTGAATATAATTTAGAACCATTGATTCTCAGTTCTCTAGTTGAAACTGACTTCCTTGCAAGTTATTGAGATGATATCTTATATGACAGGTTGAATGGATTTCAGTAGGAGAATGCTGTTAAATTGAGAGCTTTGTGATTATATTACTTTGGCTGTACCCTTCACATTTATTAATTGCAATTGAATGTATTTTTCTTCAATGGAATTTGGTTAGAAATAGTGACATTGTCAGAATGCTTTTGCCAGCATAGTTTAAATTTCTGGCAAGATTAGCTTCAGTATTTCCTACCACATTGCTAAGGCCAGGAGTGTATGATTTCCTACCTTGAAAGTAGTTGAAAGAGAAATTTATTTTATTTATTTTTTTATTAGCATTGTGCCAGGTTAGGAAATTGAAGATTAGTAGAGGAAACTAATTTCAAGAGATGGCTTCAGTTGTGACTTTCTTTTCCATTGTCGTCTCCGTAGGCAGCAGTTGTTAACGTGTCTGGACAGTATGTCTTTAAGATGGGTTCACTCGTTTTGAAGGTTGATCAGCCAGTAGTGATATAATCACAAATGCGTAATTTTAGATGATGCTTTTATTATTGTTGGAATTTCTCAAGATAGTGCTTAGATGCTAATAATTAATTCAGCTTGTGGGGTGTCCTAGTGACCAAGGAATTTACTTTTTAATCTTTTCAGCATATCTTAAAATTTTGTATAAGAAAAATAGTTCTTTTTAAGATTTGACTAATGTTACAAAGATACAAATCATTTATTTTACTACCTATAAACTGTTTCAGCCCACTGAAGAAAAGCTATACTAATTTATATAGCTTTGACATTTTATAATTTTCATGATTTTTAGATAAAGGATTTTATATTTAAAACTTTAATAGTCTAGTCTGAGTTCATTTATCTTTAATTTTTGAAACGGGTAGAGTAATTCATAACAGTAATTTTATTCCTGTAATGTAATATTCACTTCAGTTCATTTGTGCATTAAAATTCCTTTAAGACCGTTATTAATGATTTATATAATGAAATGTCATATTAATCACAGAAGTTTTCACATTTTATTATTCTCTTCCATGTTAATACTATCTTTATGATCTCTATTAATGTTTTATATCCTCTAATTTCAATTATAAATCAAGAATATTTTCATGTTTTTGTTGGTATTTGCTTTTCAGGGGTGCCACCTTTAAAATTTTATGACTTTTTCCCTACATGTGCAATATAAAACATCTTTATTCATATAAAGGTAGTTAATTATGTCTTTGTTTATAGTAAACTTTCATTGACAAACTTATAGTTATAATATTTCTTTTCAAGCTCAAAGATTAGAACGACTCCGAAAAGAGAGACAAAACCAGATCAAATGCAAAAATATTCAGTGGAAAGAAAGAAATTCTAAGCAATCAGGTAAATGAAAATAATTTTAATTGTTAATTTAAAATTTATATATTTAGATTATATTATTATATAAGAGCATTTATTTTTAATTCATCTTTTTAAATTCTCTGGGCAGATGCCTCTTGTGTTTTGAGCTTTGAGTTCTTTTACTTGAGTGTCTTGGCTTTCTGAAGCTGTATGTTCTTTAGGTCCTGTCTTTTTGGCCACTCTTCATTCTAGGTCACAGGAATTGATGTGTGCCAGGCACATTTTGTACAAACTGTTGTGCCAGTACCTAGTTCTTGGAGCCAAGGAGTATGTATGATTTGGATGGGTCTCTGGGTTATAGTTCCTCCTGGCAGTTCCAACCTAAACTTTCCCTTGCCTCATTAGGGGCCCCAATAACAGTCTTTTTTTGTATATATGCTAATTCTTTTCCTTTAGCTTAAAAACCATTATGTTGCTGGTATCACTAGCATTTGCAGTATGTGTTCATATGTTATGTATATTAAAGCTGGCCATATTATTTATTTTCAAAGCTTCAATCTCAGCAAGAAGAGAAGACTATAAAAAAATTTTCAAAGTAAAATGCTGTTAATATATTTTCTAGGGGCCAGCCTGGTAGCATAGTGGTTAAGTTCGCGTGCTCCGCTTCGGCAGCCCAGGGTTCTCAAGTTTTGGTCCTGGGTGCGGACCTACGAGCTGCTCCTCAAGCCCTGCTGTGGTGCCGTTCCACATACAAAATAGAGAAAGATTGGCACGAATGTTAGCTCAGGGACCCTCTTCCTCAAGCAAAAAGAGGAAGATTGGCAAGAGATGTTAGCTCAGGGCCAATCTTCCTCACCCAAAAAATATATATATTTTCTAATGTTTATGTCGTGTTTCCTAGACTTTCGCTTTTTTTTTCTCCTTTCAAAGAAGTGTCTGCAGTCTGTCTTCTGTATCTTCCCAGCACTTCCCGGTACCACTGGGATACCAGGTGATAGATGTCCAATCAATTGTTGTTGACTGACTCCATTGCTACGAAATATTTATAAAACTAATAATATTAATGATTGTTGTATTAACAGCAACACCTACCCAGTGCTGTTCTGAGCACGTTACATGCATTACCTCCAATGCAGTGATCTTATAAGATGTAGGTATTATTGCTGTCATTAACAGATGAGACATAAGCTCAGAGAGATTTAACTTGCTCAAGTTACAAGGCTAAGAGGTGGTAGTGCAGTAGAGCCATGTTTTGTATCTAGCACTGTCTGCATCTAAAGGCCAGTCTCTTTCTGCTAAACCACACTATATAAAGGGGCTATTGCTTTCTCCTATTATGATTGTACACAGAAGTGTGCTCAGTGGGTATGATTTTCTTAATGATTGCTTAATGATTTCTAAATGATGACTCTGTAGAACCAGAAATCTCATTCACTTCTTTCTTTTTCTTACATCTCACGTCTCTGAGTTCCTAGAGTTCTTCTTGGATATCTTTTTAGTTTTGCTCTTGATACTTAAAAAATCTCTCTAGGCTGGTCTTTTCTGTTGATCCAGCTAATACTGCTCTCTGTTGTATTTAGCATAAACTGAAAAACTTTTATATTATTTATGTTATCTACTTTCTTCAAATTTTTTATATATCTTAATGCTTTTCCTATTAATCTGTTCTTAATGAATACAGAGCCAGTTTATCTAAGCCTGTCTCTCCAGCTACGCTTTGTTTTCCCTTCTTCACTTCCATGTCTTAAAAAAATTATAAATAAATAAAATGTAGGATGAATAGAACACCTCAAATGTAACTGCATTAACCCCTTTTTACAATGTGAGAAATAAGTTCTTCAGCTTAAATTTTGATACATCTAACAATCTAATAATTAGATACAACTAATAAATTTTTATTCATCTCCCACTCACTCCCTGAAGTCTAATCCACTTTAACTTCCATTCAGTGCTTCACAGAATGTGCTGGAGAAATAAATAGTCCCGTTTTGCTTTCATTTGTAACCACACTGTCCATTATATATGTATACTTTTCTCTCTTTCGGTTTCTTTCACCTTTGTTTCTCTCTCTCACAGATTTCAATAATCGACCCTGTGATCTTATTTCTGGAAGAGAAATCTTATTTCTGTAATGTGCCTTACCATGCTTTGAAATGTTGACCTTGATTGTGGCCAGGCCAGGAGCCTGCCTGGTGGTCACTCCTGATGCTTAGAGTGAACCTCATCAATGCTCAAAGGAATGTCTTTGAATTCTCTGTTAAGCTGGGTTCCATCATTACCATACCTTGGCACTCTGGGTATCCTGAAACACGTTAGAAGTATAGAGTCAGCAGTCCACTAAACATCTACCTGGCAAACTGAGCAGCCATTCTATTTTCACACATCTCTGAAATACATACTCTCTCTTGGCAAGAATTGCCACAGCCAGATCCTTTTGATCTTAATTGGGAAGTTTGGTTAGGTAATTATTTATTCATTCTCTTATTCTTTTTCTGCCATTTATGTTTTGTTAAAATCCTTTCATCTGTTTTTCTTATCTCAGTTTTATTTCATTCCCCACTAGAAGCATCATCATGAACATGATGACCACCCGCCCCCCCCCCCCCGGATATTCTTCTTTCACAGTTATTCTGTCTAAATCCAGTCCATCCTTTAAGACACAACACAAGACTTTTGGTGGTGAACACAATGCAGTCTATACAGAAGTCGAAATATAATAATATATACCTGAAATTTATATAATAAACCAATGTTACCTCAATAAAAAATAAGGAAGACACAGCATAAATACATCCTTTTCGCACAGAAGTTGGAAGGGATCTTAGAAGCCATCTGGTCCATACCCTGAAGTTCTTTCTGAACATACTGATGCATATGCCATGAGACCACATGATAAATGAAGTACCTTAGAGTAACATCCTTTTAGTATTTCTATAACTAAAACTGCATGGATAAATGTGAAGACGGTGTCATCGAAAGACAGCTCTGTTGGGAATAATGTCAAGGTCCCAGTATTTTTAATTTTATTGTTTTACAATAGTTTTGGTATATTCTTTACAAAATTAGTTATTACTCCTATTCATTGAGTCATTTAACAAGTATTTCTTCCTTCACTTCTTTGTGCATAGTAATTCTGTGTTGGGTACTTGGGGGAATACATGATACCTGTCCTCAAGAAGTTTGAAGTCTAATTGGAAGACAAGACTATTTACATGTGACGTTACATAATATCTCAAAACAATAATGTAGTTTATATCAATTATTTATGGATATTCCTGTAGTTTATATCAATTATTTATTTCTTTGTGTGTGTGTGTGTGTGTGTGTGTGTGTGTGTGTGTGTGTGTGTGAGGAAGATCAGCCCTGAGCTAACATCCATGCCAGTCCTCCTCTTTTTGCTGAAGAAGATCGGCCCTGAGCTAACATCTATTGCCAATCCTCCTCTTTTTTTTCCCCTTTCTCTCCCCAAAGCCCTAGTAGATAGCTGTATGTCATAGTTGCACATCCTGCTAGTTTGCTGTATGTGGGATGCCGCCTCCGTATGGCCGGACAAGTGGTGCATCGGTGTGCACCCAGGATCCGAGCCTGGGCTGCCAGTAGCGGAGCATGGGCCCTTAACCGATAAGCCACAGGGCCGGCTCCAGGGTATATATATTTTAAATATTCTAATCATACCTCCTATGATCTTTTTTGTACTTTTTATGTATACAAATAGTATGTAAATGCAGAGTTTTGTGTTGTCTTCATATTGTTCCTGCACTTTTACATGTCTTTCTGTATGTTTGTTTTTCTGTTTTTTGTGAGGAAGATCAGCCCTGAGCTAACATCCATGCCAATCCTCCTCTTTTTTTGCTGAGGAAGACTGGCCCAGAGCTAACATCCGTGCCCATCTTTCTCTACTTTATATGAGATGCCACCACAGCATGGCCTGACAAGCAGTGCGTGGGTGTGCGCCCGGGATCCGAACCTGGGCCCCCAGCAGTGAAACGCGCACACTTAACCACTACACCACGGGGCCGGCCCCTACATTTATTATTAAGGTTATTTCTGTATGTTTTGTATCTCGTGTTACCCTTGTAAATAGTGTCTTCTTCCCCATAACTTTCTTTTTTTAAAATTTTTATTTATTAATTTATTTTATTTTATTTTTTTTCCCCCAGAGCTCCAGTAGATAGTTGTATGTCATAGCTGCACATCCTTCTAGTTGCTGTATGTGGGATGCGGCCTCAGCGTGGCTGGAGAAGCGGTGTGTTGGTGCGCGCCCGGGATCCGAACCCGGGCCGCCAGCAGCAGAGTGCGTGCACTTAACTGCTAAGCCACGGGGCCGGTCCCTCCCCATAACTTTCTTAATGCTCTTGTGAAGAAATCTGTTTTTTTATGTATCCGTTTTGTATCCAGCCACTCACTGAACCCTTATTAGTTCTAATATGCATTCTCATCTTTGTGAATGCAATAGTATGTACTTTCTCATAAATCTAATGATAATTAAATTTCTAGGTTATTGTTTTTTCAGTTTTGTGTTTGTTGGGGACTTCCCGCTGTTAATATTGGTTAGGACTTGTCAATTGCAAATGAGAAAGAGCAAGTGAAGTTGAAGTTGAAGAACAACTTGAAGTTGAGCAGCTCACGTACAGCTGTGCCTTATGAATGGCTTAGAACCGGGAGGAAGGGCTCTCATGACCTCTCCTGTCTTATCTCGGCTTCTTTGTGCTCATCGGCTCCTTCCTTCTTCCTCCCATTCTGCTCTGTATCCCCACAACTGCTTTTTCTATTTTTCTGGTCCAGAGTTATTCATTCAACAAGTAACTTTTAAGCTCCTACAATATGCAAGGGCAACTAGGCACTATTGTAGGCCTAGAGGAAGGCCTGGAAGTAAACAAGACAAAGTCTCTGCCCTCATGGAACTTGTGGGAGAGATAGACAGTTAACAAACATAGTATGTCAGAATGGGGTAAGTGGCATAGAGAAAAATATAGCCAGCTAAGGCGGATGAGGAATGCTAGGCAGGGGATTTTGCTATATATATATATATATATATATATGTATATATATATATTTTTTTTTTTTGGTGAGGAAAATCAGCCCTGTGCTAACATCTGCCAATCCTCCTCTTTTTTTTGCTGAGAAAGACTGGCCCTGGGCTAACATCTGTGCCCGTCTTTCTCCACTTTATATGGGACGCTACCAGAGCGTGGCTTGCCAAGCGGTGCGTCAGTGCACGTCCAGGATCCGAACCGGCGAACCCCGGGCCGCCGCAGCGGAGCGCGCAGACCCAACAGCCTGCGCCACCGGGCAGGCTCTGATTTTGCTATTTTATATAGGGTGATCAGGGAAGGCCTCATTAGGAAGGTGAATCGTTGAGCAGAGATGTGAAAGGAGTGAGCTAGGCAGATACTGGGAGATGAGGTTCTAAGACCAGGGAACAGCAAATGCAAAGGTTCTGTGGTGGAAGTATGCCTGGTGTATCCAAGGAATGGCAAGGAAGGATGCCTATTGGTTAGAGTAGGGTAAGTAAGGGGAAGAGTGGGATTAGAAGAAGTAGTGGGAGACCTGATCATGGAGGATCTTGTAAGGAATTTAATTTTTACTGTGAGTGAGGTGATTTGATCAGAGTAGTGATGTGATATGTGACTTACTTTTTTTTCCAAGCTTAAATTTCCTTTAAAACAACTTTTTATTATAGAAAATTTCAAACGTAGAAGTAGAGAAAATGGTATAATGAACCCCCACATACCCATCACCCAGCTTCAGCACTTACCAGCATGTGGCCAGTCCTGTGTTGTTCAGCTCACCTCCCCTCCCAGATTATTTTTAAGCAAATCCCAACTATTGTATAATTTTATACCTAAATACTTCTGTGTTTTTTAACACATAATAAAACTGCAATACCACTACTCTCCAAAATATTAGAGGGAATTGTTTAATATTAGCAGACATTTCCCTGATTGTGTAAAATTTTTCTTTGTTCTTTTTTTCCCCCCATTTCATTTGGTCAGGTCTAGATCTAAGGTCCACATGTTACTTTTCTTTTCTTTCTTTTTTTTTTTTTTGGTGAGGAAGATTAGCCCTGAGCTAACATCTGTTGTCAATCCTCCTCTTCTTGCTGAGGAAGATTGACCCTGGGCTAACATCTGTGCCCATCTTCCTCTACTTTATATGTGGGACGCCTGCCACAGCATGGCTTGATAAGCAGTGCATAGGTCTGTGCCCAGGATTTGCACCCCGGGAACCCTGGGCCGCCAAAGCAGAGCGTGTGAACCCCACCACTACACCACTGGGCCAGCCCCCACATGTTGCTTTTGATTAACGTCTCGTTTCCTTCTTTTTCTTTTGGTGAGGAAGATTAGCCATGAGCCAACATCTGTTGCCAATCTTCCTCGTTTTGCTGAGGAAGACTGGCCCTGGGCTAACATCTGTGCCCATCTTCCTCTACTTTATATGGGACGCCGCCACGGCACGGCTTGACAAGCAGTACGTCGGTCTGCACCCGGGGTCTGAACTCACAAACCCCAGGCTGCCGAAGCAGAGGGCGTGAACTTAACCGCTACACCACAGAGCCAGCCCCTCATTTCCTTTTTAATCTGTAGGTTCTCTCTTACTTTCTTTTCTTGTAATTTATTTGTTGAAGAAACTGGGTCATTTGTCCAGTAGAATTTCCTACATTCTGAATTTTGCTAATTGTATCCCCATAGTCTCATTTAATATGTTCCTCTGTCCTCTTTATTTCCTATAGACTGTTAGATCTGGAAACTTGCTCAGATTGAAGTTTAATTTTGGTAAGAATACTTTGTATGTGCTTATCTGTGTACTTGCTATGGCATCATATCAGAAAACATGAAATGTCTTTTTTGTGATAAGACTGATGGTGGAATCAGGTGTTATCCATCCATTATTAAGTTACTGCTATCAGCTTTTCATCTAATGGTTTTAGTGGCCATTGGTGGGCATTACCTAGATACATTATTTCATTAGGAGTTTCAAAGTAGTGATTTCTAATTCTGTCAGTCTTTCTTCATTTATTAACTTGTTTTTATGTAAAAAAGAACTTTCCCTAATCTATTGTTTGGTTATCCTCAGAGAGAGTCTCTACAAGAAAGACAGGATAAATGCTTGATTCTTTCCCTTTGTTAGTAGTTTTCAGAATGAAGAGATTGTTTCCTAGCGTCCTTGTAGATGACCAGTGAGGGTTTTCTCCCTTTGTATCATTATGAAATCATGGATGTTTAAAGCATATTTTATATTTTTCAGTTCATTGCAGTTATTATTCTTTTTTGATGCTAAAATTGTCCCTTTGTATAGTGAGTCCCTTCACATTGGCTGCTAAGTTCTTTTGATACAATTCCAGTAATCTTTTATAGCTTCCTTGCTTTCTTGTGTGGCAAGATGTTCCAGGCTCATCTTACACATTTCCTTCCCCAAATTTGGAATCAGCCATTTCTCCACGGAGTCTTGGTCCTTTTTAGTGGTAAATGGCATTAAGAGACCACAACCTGAGCTGTAGTGGGGCTCACTGGATTGTTTTTTCCCTTGTAGACCTTTTCAGGGGATAGAGCCCAGAAAAAAATAAATTTTTTCAGAGGAAATAAATGGTGAGTTAATGCTGATAATTCCAATTCAGATTTAGGATTACAAAGTGTTTTCTTAACTTTTTTGATTTTATGTTTATGTGTCTTTTCTCTTATGCTAAAAATCTTGGTTCCAGAATAGAAATACCAGTGTTATTACTAACAATATGATTAGTACAAGCAATTTGAAATTTTTTCTTTGTCCTTTTGGTATGTTCCATTAGGGAATGTAGAGTCAAATTGCTATGTGATAAAGTTACTTAAAATAATTCCTCTGTTTGTAGTTAAACTGCCAACTCAATGTTATACCTAGGTTCATTTAGCTTTTTTTTTAGAGATTGCACTTTTAGTTTTCTTTAATAATTATGTAGGGCCGGCCCCATGGCTTAGCGGTTAAGTGCACGTGCTCCTCTACTGGCGGCCCGGGTTGGGATCCTGGGCGCGCACCAAGGCACCGCTTCTCTGGCCATGCTGAGGCCGCGTCCCACATACAGCAACTAGAAGGATGTGCAACTATGACATACAACTATCTACTGGGGCTTTGGGGAAAAAAAAGGAGGAGGATTGGCAATAGATGTTAGCTCAGAGCCAGTCTTCCTCAGCAAAAAGAGGAGGATTAGCATGGATGTTAGCTCAGGGCTGATCTTCCTCACCAAAAAAAATAAATAAATAGTAATAATTATGTAAAACATATACGTAGTTCCAAAGTTGAATACATAAGCAAGGTAAAATCAGAGAAATCCAGCTTCAATTCTTGTTTCTTCTACTCTTCTTCTAGTCATTTTTTAAAAGATTTTGGTTTTTCTGTCCACTTAAAACTATATATAAGCATATTTATATTCATATCCCCCTCCTTTTAGATTAAAGATAGCATACTACACACTATTTTATGCAACACTTTTTTCACTTAGCAGCACATCCTGAGAATTACTCTGGAGTCATATATGGAGATAGGCTTCATTCCATTTTATTACTCCATGATATGGACGTCTTATAGTTGAGCCAGCCAGTCCCCTGTTGAGGGAGGTTTGATGGTTTTTAGGCTTTTGCTGTTGCAAATGGCACAGCAGTGAATAGTCTTATGCATATGTGTTTTGTTTTTCACTAGTGTATCTAAGATTAGAATCCTGAAAGTGGTATTGTTGGGTCAAAGGGTAAATATGTGATTTTCCTTAATATTGCCAAATTCCCCTCCATAGGAGTTTTGCTATTTTACTTTCACTCTAGTAATGTATAGAGTGTCTATTTCCTCATAGCCTCAAACTTTTAGATTTTTGCTGATCTGATAGATGTGGAATGGTATCTTGGTGTAGTTTTAGTATGCATATCTCTTATTATGAATGTGGTTGGGCATTTTTCCATTTGTTTAAAAGCTATTTGAATTTCTTTTCCTGTGGACATTTCTTATTGTCCATTTTTCTATAGGTTTGTTGGTCATGTCTTCTCTACTTTTAGAATCTATATATATTAGGAATATTAAACCTTTGTTCTTTCCTAGTTTATCATTTTTCTTTTTACGTCACTAGTTTTTTCCCCATACAAAAGTTTTTTATTTTTAAGTGGTCAAATTTATCAATTTTCTTCTTATTCTGAAGTTTGTAACTTATATTTTAAAAGACTCATATTGGCTGCTGTGTTGGGAAGAGACAGTGGTTGGGATATGGATGGGAGAGGCAAGGGCAGAAACAAGAAGACCAATTTGAAGGTGGTGGTAATACAGCTTTGGTGGCTGTGGAGGTGGTTCTGGATATCTTCTGAATGATCTGATGATGGATAGGATGTAGAGTGTGAGAGAAAGAGAAGAGTGGGGATGACTCCAAAGTTTTTGGCCTAACGGGATTGAATAGCCGTTAACTGGGAAAGAGAAGATTGTTGGAGGGACGGGTTTGGCGGAAGATCAAGAGTTTGGTTATGGACAAGTAAAGTTTGAGATACGTTTTGGACATGGAAGTGGAGACGTCAAATAGAAAGTTGAATATGTGAGTCTGGGAGCGTTTAGGTAATTTTAGGGAATGTTTAGGTCTAGGAATAATCGTTTGGAAATTATCAGCATGTGGAAGATATTTATTTCTTTAAGTTTTCCCTTTTTATTTACTTATTTTTTATTGAGATATGCTTTACATATAGTGAAATGTACAGATATTAAATGTACAGTTCAGTGACTTGACAAATGTATACACCTGTGTAACTAGCCACTCAATTAAGTATAGAGCATTTCTCTACCCTGGAAAGTTCCCTTGTGCCCCTTCTAGTCAGTCTACTCCCCAGAGGTAACCATTGTTCTGATTTATATCACTGCAATTTTGTTTTGCCTCTTGTAGAATGGTATTTAGAAACCTAAGGCTGGATGAGATCAATCAGGGTGTGGATGTAGATAGAGAAAAGAAAGGGGCCAAGGACTGTGCCTTGGGGAATGCCAGAGATTCAGGGGAAAATGAGGAGGAATGGGCAAGGAGACTGAGAAGAAGTAGCCTGAAAGATAGGATGAGAACCAGATAGAGTGGAGACCTGGAAACCAAGTGAAAAAAGTGTTTCAAAAAGGAAGGCATGATGAACCATGTCAGAAGCTGCTGAGAGGTCTTGTAAGATAAGGACTGACCAATAGAAAATTGACCAATAGATTTAGCAACAAGGGGATCATTAGTGACCCTGATGAATGCTGCTTTGGTGGAGTGGTGGGGCCTGAATGCCTGTTTGGAGTGGGTTTGAATGAATGGGAGGAGAGGAATTGGACAGCAAGAATATAGACAAACATTTGAGGAGCAGAAAAATAGGGTAGTAACTGGAAGGGAGTATGAGATCGAGGGAGGATTTTTAAAAAATTTTTTATGAGCAGTATTTCAGTATCTGTGTTACTGATGCAGCTAACTCAGTAAGAGGGAAAAATTGAAAATGGAAGAAGATGGGAGAGAATTGCTTGAGTGATGCCCTTGAGTCAGCAAGAGGGGATGGGATCCAGTGCACAAAGGAGGGGCTGATCTGATAGGGACACAGGCAGTTCATGGAAGTGGTAATAGAGAAGGCAGGTAGAAATGCAGGTGAGAGCACGCAAAAGTCCTCTTTTGGTTCTTTCTATTTGTTCTGATGTAGGAAGCAAGGGAGGAAGAGGGAAGATGTCAGAAGTTGAGGAGAGAGGTCTAAGTGTAAATTAGTCTGAGAATAGAAGAATTAATCCATCATCACCTCACACCTAACCCTACTGATACCAGTTGTGTGACTTCAATAAGTTACTTGTGTTTCCTACACCTCAGTTTCTTCACGGAGCTAGTAGTAACCTATCTCTTAGGATGGTAGTGAGGACAGGTGAGAAAACACCTAGCATTGTTGCTGCCCCATAGTAGGTTTTTAATAAGGGATCATTCCTTTCCAAAGTGTAGCAAGAAAATTGTTAATGGATTACAGGTAGAATAGTGCTTCCGATATTTAAAATACCACTTGAATAGTAATCTAAAACTTTTTCAAATGTGCATTTAATATCTCTTGATTACCTATACTTATATAATCAGAATCCGGAATTGGATAGTCAAATGCCACATTTTAAAAAAGAATTAGATCCTTTTCTCCTGGTTTGCCATTTAAATCTGTAGGGACTCGTTTGAAAAATTTGCCCCACTAGTTGGTTGCAGAGTTCTGAGTGACTATTTCAGAGTTTTGTTTGCTCTATCTCAGTTCAATTTGGCTATGCTCAAGAATGGAGTGGGGTTGAACCTATTCATTGCAGATTTTAAGATCTAAAATTGATTTATTTAAAAATTTAAGTATAGTCTAATAGTCACAAAAATAAAAAGTATAATGAACTCTCATGTACTTATTATTTAGCTACCAACTTAAATGGTATTCAGATTAATTTGGAGAATTAAATCATCTTTGAGAAGATATGGAACTAACTTGTCTTGGTTCACTAATGAATAAGAGCTGAAGATTTTGATTTAATAATAATTTGATCTGAGTTCCTTCAATCATTATTTTATTCATTGATTCATGCAACAGAATTTATTGAAGGTCTACTTTGTTCGTTAGTGCCTAATGGCTAAGAGGCTTGGCTGGGTGCAAATCTTAGTTCTGCCACTTAACTAGCTGTGTGGCCCGGGGCTAATTAAAGTATTCTGAGCTTCATTTTCCACATTGACAAAATTGAGATGATGGCTAGTATCTACCTTATAGACACGTTATGAGGATTCAATGAGGTACATTGGCTTACTCAATAAATGTTAGCTACTGTTATTATAAGTACTCTTTCTCCTTTTCCTCCTCCTCATCTTTGTCATCCAGATTTTGTGCTAGATGTCATTGGGAAGTGTGAGAGGATTAAGATGCAAACCTTGACCTTGAAGAACTAGAATTTCAAAATCACATAACATTAGAGCCAGGAGAGATCTTCAAGTTTATCTAGTTTGACAAGCCCAGAGAGGTTTAGTGAATTGTCCAGGATCACACTTCTCTCAGTGGCAAAGCCAGGCCACAGCTCAGGTCTCGTCTGTGAAGGCTCTTCTTACAGAATGCTTTGTTGGTTTGTCTGACTCTGCCCCCTTCCTCAAACTCGAGTTCTAGATTGACAGTCCTGACCTGCCTGGTTTTCAGGGCTCTGCCTTTTCAACGCGCAAACACTGAAGTATGTGTGAGGCCTTTTGCCCACGTCAGACCTGAACGTGTCCCTGGACACTCCCTCCTTAAGGTTCTAAGGAAGATTTTTTAGGGAAGGTAGACAGGCTGTCTCTCTGTGTTGTAATCACAAAGATCTTTTTATCTTTCTTTTGTGTCACAGCCCAGGAGTTAAAGTCACTGTTTGAAAAAAAGTCCCTCAAAGAGAAACCTCCAAGTTCTGGAAAGCAGTCAATGTTATCTGTGCGCCTGGAGCAGTGCCCCCTGCAGCTAAATAATCCTTTTAACGAGTATTCCAAATTTGATGGCAAGGTGAGTAAAAACGAAATTGAAATAAAATCTCAATTGAGTGGAATTGGTGGTGGTGGTGGTATTATTATTATTAGATTTAGGGTTTCAAAAGTGACTCAAAGAATTATAGAATGTCATTCACATTTTCTAAGACCGAGGATACAAAGAGGTCTGAATTTGGGCTTAACGTTGTTTCCACAGTAATATGATTTGGGAAGATTAAAACAAAAATAGTCGTAAGATATGTGTGTGTGTATTTTTTTTTCCTGTTTTATCTCCTAAGTGTAGTTGAGGGTTTGGGTTAGTTGAGTTGTGATTAATCCAGGTCTAATTGTGTTGGCAAAGCCTTGAAAGTGGTTCTGGGAGGCAGTTTGCATTGTCTTGTCTGATTCTTTATTATAACTGCGGAAATTGTTGAGTTTAGAGCTTCAGTTCAGAATTCTAGGCCATTGCTGTCCACGTCAGTATTTCATTGTAGGGAATCTTGTTTGACACTTGCTATGCAGGATGACTTTTTTTTTTTCCTGTTCTGACAATTTGCAGTTGTAAAATTAAAGTGTGTTTATTTTCCTTTTAGAAAAACGGTCGTTATTTTAGGTGGGGTTTAGTGCCATGTGCAACACCTTCTCCCCCTCATTCCCTGCCATTCTGTGTCTCTGTGCTGACCTGAGCTGTGCCTCTTTCAGGAGACGGTAGCAGTTGATTTTTATATTTATTGCCATTATGTTTGCTGTCTGGCAGTAGTGTGGGGGTGCTGAGTGATAGCTTGTTGCCTGGAGGGGTTGTGTACAATTTGTCTTATTTCAACACCATTGCAATTAATAAACATACAGCTCTTTGCTTATGTTTGCATTTTTCATATGCAAGTTCTGGTTATATGCTGGTTCTGTCAGTTGTCATCTTTGAGCAAGGAGATGTTTTCTCTTTAAAGCACTTTCACCTCATACAATTCAGCATGTTTCCATAGGTTTAAGTAAGCCTGTATGGCCATTGGCACCCGAGGTTATTGTTGTTGGTGGGGAAGGAGAGCAAGAAATAGAAACAATAGAAATAGAAATAATAGAAACACATAGATGCATAAATAACATAAAGATACTAATATGCTTAGGCGTTTCTTCCAAAAAAACATCTGAAAGCACTGTTAGTAAATTAAAGCCTGTACTGATGTAAAGCTCCTCTTGAGCCTTCCCCTGCCGTCTTCTCCTGTTTCTTCTTGTGGAGTACAGCAAAGAGAAGGAAGGGTCCCCCTAGGGGTCAGGAATGTCAGCCTCTGGAAAATGGCGAGTTGAACTGTAGAGGATTTTTTCTTAAATACTACAATTGATTCGTTTAGATATGTGAAGTTATTATTGGGGTTAGGTTATGTGCCTGGAATTTATTTGGTTCCATTCCCTGATACCATCTCATTGTTTGAGGATGTAATTGCTGGAATAATTAATACATGATAGTGCTTTGATGCCAACAAAATAGCACAGATATTTAAAAATATTATATTCTAGAATTCGTATTATGCCATTAGATCTGTTATAAATGACTTAGATTTGGGTTTGTCAGAAGGTTGTGAGCTCTGTTTGGTATATATCTAACTTCTGAAGTGCTAGGGTGAAATTAAAAAAAAAAATGTAAAGAAGCCATTTCCTCAGTCACAAAGGAATTATTTTTGCTGGATGTGTTTACACTTAAGACTTTCGATGCTTTTGTCTTATCAAGTCTATTTGTAATCAGCAAAGGATGTGAGCGTGGGGCAGTCACCATTACACATTGATTAAGAAAGATTTATTTATCGATAAGTGTATCTTATGATGCGATGCTATTTTATTATTATTCCTACATATTGCAATTGCTAAAATACAATTAAACCCTTGTACTCATCTATTATTTAATATTGATGCATTTGGCAGATATGTAATGAAAGTGGCTAATATTTGAAGGATATTGTACTGTACATATTAAATTAGTCTTTCTTTATCTTTGTGAAATGCATCAATATGATATTCAATGACATCTCAATGATTAATAGAGAATTATACTTGAGTCAAGCCTTTTTGTAACCTAGAAATTAAAATGACTATTCAAATAACACCTCAAAATGATCAAATTAGCATTTTGTGATTGCATAATAATGGGATTGTAGTAGTTATAACAGCACCATGGCTGCCTCTAGAGTTAAGATCATGTCAACCCCTTGATAATAAAGCCTTTTCTGTGAGAGTCGACTTTAATAATTTCCAGATTGATTCTTCCCATAGATCACTGGACGTTCAGCACTAAATTTTTGCTACTGTTGTAACTTAAAATTATTTTATTTTTATTCAGCTCATATTTAAGAAGTGAAAGGAGTGTCCTGTTTTAATGATTCACCGTCTTGTCATTGAACTCCCTGCTTTTTGCCTCAAATGTAAGGGTTTCCCGTGTATTTTGATAGTCCTATTTTTTTTTTCTTTTTTGGAAAAGGTTTTTAAAGCCACTAAAATATGTACACTTTTTTCCCCTACAAATATTCACAATGCTTTTCTTGGGAATAATGCTTGCCTTATTTACATAATTAACTGAGTTGCTTAGGTCTCTTGGGCAAATGGTACATAATTGGGGAGAGAAAGGGACAGGGAAGAGTTTGGGGTCTAATTAAATATGCTAAAAAACTACTTAATTATGTATTTCCTCATGAGACTAACTGCTGTGAAATCTTCCTCAAGATTAAACTAGCCTTAGATTTGAAAAAAGGATTTTGTTTTTGATATGGCTTTACAATTACATTGTAGTTAAGCTAGCACGTCTAGTGTCTTTAATGGTTTCTGCAAGCTGGTTTGTTGTTGGTTTTAGTGATTCTAAGGGTAAGCACCTCTTAGCTGTTGTGCTAAATTAAGTGAATACTTTCAAATAATTTTTGGTTTCTGTAGCTAGTTAATAATTTAATTTTTTAAAATTGTGGTTGGTTAATAAGTTCTTGAAGGCGTACAGTTGAGAGAGAAAGGCTGTACTTAGGTGTGTGCTTTGTTGTAATTTTGGCAGTTTTTTTGATCAGGTTTATTATTATGTTTATGTTATGTCTTTGGCAAATTGGTGGTGCTGTGATCTGTTTTATTTTTTTATAATTTTATTTATTTATTTTTTCCCCCAAAGACCCCGTAGATAGTTGTATGTCATAGTTGCACATCCTTCTAGTTGCTGTATGTGGGACTCGGCCTCAGCATGGCCGGAGAAGCAGTACGTAGGTGCACACCCAGGATCCGAACCCCGGCCACCAGCAGCAGAGCACGCGCACTTAACCGCTAAGCCGCGGGGCCGGCCCTGTGACCTGTTTTAGATTCATAGATTATTAATAACTCTGTTTACTGATCATTTGAAAAAAGTCCAAGACAGATTGCAAGTGATTTTAGGAAATGCTTAGTTGGACAAGGCAAAACCAGGCTCAGACATATGCCTGAATTCTTGGGGCTTGTTGAAAACAGGGCCTCTGAATAGCCTCATTAATGAAACAAGACCTCTGTTCTAGAGGTTGAGACAATCGGAAAACTTGTGCCAGTCCTCCTGGTTTCACCGTCCGTGGGAGTGTTGTTTGTGTGTGACAAGGAGTCGCTGCGAGGTGATGAGGGAGTGGGCTCTACTGATAGGCAGTCAACATCCCGCGCTGATTTGAGCGCCTCTGAATATGTGGATTCCTGCCCTGTCTCTCCACCTGTTCAAATGAGGTCATGTTTTAAGAAATGTCTAACCCTTCCCGTTCCATGCCTTATCACTTAACTTGAGAAACTTTTGGTAGTGCGTTTTCTGGCTAAACTGAGTTTGCTAGTATTGTCATCAGCAGCAGACCGTCAGAAGTTCAAATACCCATTTCCTGTCAATATGGTTATGAACAAAGAAATGGTACTGATTATCAATTGTGTCACCTCATTCAGGGTTTTCATCTCTCTGAACCTCATTTTCTTTACCTATGAAAAGAAATGAGAGTTCTTTCCTCACAAGGCTGATGAGGCCATCAAATAGAATAAAGCACTTAGCACAGTGAGAGTTTGTTAGCAGACCTATTCTGTAGTGGGATCTGAGTTTGAATCCTGACTCTACCACTTGTGATGTGACTTCAGGCTAGTTACTTAACCTCAAGAAGCTCCAGTACTCATATGTGGAGTGAGATGACGATAGTGTATTTTCCTCAGAAGGATTAGTTGAGATGACGCCTGTTTAGCAAGAGGTAGCGCGTAGCAAGCATTCCACAAATACCCCATTTCTGCCTCTTTCTCTCTCTGGAAAGGATGGGGGCTAGTGATGCTGTAGCTCCTGTGTACTTCCTTAGATTACTGACAGGATCAGGGGAGAGGAAATGTGCTCTTAAAACCAAGAGTTTAGAAAAACATCGTTAAACAAGATGTGTGGCAGACTGGATGAAGGTGGTCGGCCTGCTGAAAGTCCAGGGAGTCCAGTGGGGTTTTGACCTTTAACTTTAAATAGGAAGATTAAGACTAGTAATTACTGCCCTTTTTTTTGGCAATGGCTATTTCTTAAACATCAGGTGAGAAGATAGTTCGATATTAGTAATTGCTTGACAGTTTACTAAAATGTTAAATATCTTACTTATTTGATTTAGCTAAATTATACTCTAAATATAAGGAGAATGTTTGCTCTGACAAGTGCTTAAAAAAGCAGAACCAGTTCCGGTTTCTACAGACAACTGTGACTTTGATTGTGTTAACTTGTTAGAAAGTAACCATTTCTCTGTTAGAAACTGTTTTAACAGGGAAGCTGCAGAGAGCATGGGGGAAGGGATAATTCATGAGTGCTAATTGCTTGGCTGTTAATTTTCATAAGTGTTGATAGAAGCAGTTCCTTAAATTAAACTTTGTTTAAAATGTATCAGGGGAAATATTCCACAATGTCGAGCCTGAAGTGAAAATTAATATGAATGCTGTGGCAATTAACACATACTGGTTAATAGCTTTTAGCAGCATTTTGGGATGATAGTCCTTAAATACATTTTTGCATGCTGCTCTTGTTTCAGCATTGTTCCAGTCTATGTCTGGATAATTATGAACAAATGTTTTCTACAATCATTGGCATTAAATGGCTCTCTTCAAAGAAAGTCACTTAAACCTTTGCAGAAAAGCATGAAGCCATTGAGAAATGGCAAAGTCAGAAAAGCCAGCGAATTGAATTCGTGTAAAAAAAATTACGCTTAGAGGAAAATGCTCCTCATCTGAACTCAGAATATTTGCTATTATCATGGGAATGGTCCTCTCTAATATGTTAAGCTACTTTAGCTTCAGATTCTCTTTCCAAAAAATTATAGCCTGGACTTTTTAGTGCTGATTATGTTTTTAGACAGCAGCTTTTGCTTATTGCTGCCTAAGCTGAGGTGTGGCCTTGAGCCTAAGGACCTTCTGGCTTTTGACCTTGCTTCTTTCCTCTGAACCCCCGCAAGGTGGCCAGGCACCCTCCCTCCCAGGAGGTGACTGAGAATGAAGTTGGCTGCATAATACTCAATCTCATTTCCCTCCCTTCTTTTCAGTAGAAGTGCTCCTGAGGGTCACTTGCTTAGTGCTTATTAAGAGACAAATCTAAAAAGAGAGAAAGAGACAAATCTAAAAAGAGAGAAAGAGACAAATCTAAGGTGATTGTGTGTTTTGTATTAAGAGCTATTTGTCGCACTCTTCATCGGCTCCTTTTACATGCCTTTTTAAATAAAGGAGAGTGAAGTCCCAACATCATTTTAGCAGTTATTCTCTTGACAACTTATCTCTGTGACTGTATTTTGCTAGTCTTCCTTTTCAAAGACCAGTTTTTATTAGTCTGTTCTGTTTCTAAAGAAAGATATTAGATAGTCGCTACCTTTTTACACAGTATGGTATACTAATAGAAGCACCAAATTCATTAATTTAAAAACGTCTTTTTTGAGATTATTTCCCCCTTACCATTGTATTAATGTATTCTTCTTTCTGTTACTCGACGTTATACTGAAAATCCCAAGGGAAGACTTTGGGGTTTTTGTCTGGGTTGTGTTCAAAATGAATTAAATAGGGATCTTACAACAACAACAAAAAGTGTTTTCAGCATCCTACTCTAAAGTTAAATTCTCAAGACTAAGTTCTTAAAACTAGTTTATTCCACTCTGAGCTCTTTCCATCTAGGCCTCATTTCTGCAGTTTGTTCTGAGCTCTGCTAGTCTGTGGTAGATTCCCCTGGTTGTGGAGCCATCTTCTAGAAATTCTCATCAGAGGTAGAATTCACCATTGCCTTAGAGGTTTTTCAAAAGAAGGCAGAGTTTTGTACTGAAAAGAACATGTTTGTCAGGCTTGGGTTAGAATTCCAACTTTGCCATTTACTTGCTGTGTGATACTGAGCAAATCATTTTGCCTCTTTGAGCCTGTTTTCATGTCTATAAAATGAGGTTAATGATACTTAAAATGTTGTTGTGAGGATTTAATGAAAATGGGAAATGCGTACATAGCAAAGCACCTGGTACGTGGCCAGTGCTGAGAGATGTATTAGTTTCCTTTCCTTTTACCACATTGTCATTCATTGCCATCATGTTTAGTGAGGGACTACTATGTACTAGGCACTGTTAAGTAAAATGTGGATACAGTGGTGAGCAAAAACAGACCTGATTTCTGACCTCATGGAACTTCTTCTCTTGGCAGGAAGATAGATGTTATGTAAACAATCACAAAACTAAATGTAAAATTGCAATCATAGTATAATCACAGTGAATTAATTACGAAGTTCCGGGAGAGGTTCTTGGGGTTTTGAGAGTGTTTTCATAGAATCATCTGACCTAGTACTAATGAGTTGGGGATGGTATCCCTGTGAAGGTGACTCTTGACCTGAGAGCAGAAGGATGAGGAAGAGCTAACTAGGGGAAGGGGGAAGAGAAAGGATGTACAGAGACTCTGAGGCGAGGGGCAGCTTGGCAGTTTTGAGGAACTGCAAGAGGGCTATGTGACTGGAGCCCCGAGGGTGTGGTGCAAGGTGGAGCTGCAGGGGCAGACCAGTATGGCTGGTGGAAGCATCCTCTTTCACCTAAGAGCGTTGGAAAGCCTCGAACAAGTTTAAGTGAGGAGGTGGGGTAATGGGATTTGTGTTTTGAAAAGATCACTGAAGAGAATACCCTTGAGAAGGGTTTGTGAGGACAGAGAGACAAATCAGGAAACTTTTCGCAGTGGTCGGGTAAGAGAGAGCCCAGTGGTAACTTGGGCTTACTTATTGGTGATGGAGAAGGAGTGGTTGAATTCAAGAGATATTTAGTAGGTAAAAGTGGTAGGACTTGATGATGGATTAGATGTCAGAGAGTGCAGGAGAGAGGGATTTCAAGGACGATTCTGACTTGCGGAACTGGATGGATGATAATACCACCCCTGAATTAGGAAGCACTGAAAGAGGGCTGAGGATGAGGTGGACGTTACCACTGTGAGCTCGTTTGGGCCTGTTGTCTACAGATCACAGCCTGTTACCATGTCCTTAAAGACACTACACATATCCTTTTGTTGGGGGGTGGGTTGTACCCTGCTTGTTTGGTTTGTATTTGGGGCATCAAGGCAGTGGTCTCTGAGATGAGAGTGGGCTGGGAACCAGGAGCTTCTTCTTTGTTCCCCCTTCACAGCTAGCTTTGGAACTCTGGCTAAGGAATTACCCCAGAAGTCAGTCACCTCTTCTCTGAAACAGGGCTGTACTCTCAGATCCCCATCCCAACTTACCAGGCCATTAAGAGGAGAAAATGAGAGAGTAATTTTAAATGAGGCAGATGTCAGGTGCCATTTAAGAAAATATATTGATTGTAATTCTTGGAGGCTAGGGGGGACTAAGAAGTAAAACATGGACATAGTTTTGTTATAACAAATTTCTGTCGTACTACCCTCTTCCTAGCTAATTAATTACCAGATTAGCAGATGAAATCTGGTTGGAATGAATGTCAAGCACTGAGGTCCCAGGGAAAGCCTAGAGACATTCCTAGGTGTGGTGGGGACTGGGGACAGTGGGATTTTACGTTCAGCCTCCTCACCTGGGGCACCTTGCTCTGCATGATTTGCAGTAGATTTTCTTGTCCCTCAAAGTACTAGGCCCTGATTTTACTATCTTGACGACAACTATCCAGAGGAATCAAGGCCTAGGGTCACCTAGCTGGGCATAGAATCTAGATGTTCTGATTCTCCGAGATATTTATTTTCCTTCTTAATGACATTCATATTTATAAAATGGAAGCTTGCATTCCAGAACTGGAAGACCATGTGGTAGAAAGAACATGGACATGGAATCAAAAGGTGTGAATTTTAGCCCTGGCCATACTTGGGGTCTGGGACAAGTCACCTCCCCTCTCTGAGCCTCAGTTACTGCATGTTTAGAATGAGGAACTTGCCTTAGATGACCTCTTGGATTCCTTTTGGCTTTAAGGTTAGTTTTGGGATTAGGGAGGCAATTGACATCAGTGACATGTAGAAGGTTATCGATGGGAAACTTGAACTCTTGAAGAGTTGATCTTCTACATATATATTGGTACTTTCCTCTTTTAAGATTTTATTTATTTTTTTATTTTTTCCCCCCAAAGCCCCAGTAGATAGTTGTATGTCATAGCT